>NC_141873.1:422397102-422548617 GCF_056163025.1 Triticum urartu | reverse complement strand
TTTAGTGTCCTCAGCAAGAAGCAGGGACCAACCTTTGTGGATACTATGTTTGCAGACACCTGATCCCCATCTGCAAATCTGCTGATAGTTGTGAAGATCCTTGCGAATTAGTACCAGTAAGTCTATCTTAATTAATATCTTCGACTCCACTCATATGGCACATTCTGATCTTAAAAATACTGCAGCTCATCTTAAAACTGAGAACCCTGAACCGCTCCCGGCTGGTGAATTGCTGATGGTTCGGAGATTTATCTGCGACTTCTTCCTGGATCACTTCATCAATCCCACTGGTAATAATGAAGATTTCAGCATGTGTTCTCCTGAAACATCGGGTAAGAGTTAGCCGCTAAACATATAACACATGGATCCATTGTTTTCCATCTGATGAGGTCTTCGTATTTCGTACACTATGATTAATTATGTAATGCATATATGTGCGGAAAAATCATTGGAATTTAGCTTCCATATGTTCAATTGCAATTGTTTCCAAATTCGATGAATATTCTTCCTGTGGACACTATTTGTTCAATTGAATATTGTGGTGAATTTGCTTTTTGCGTGCTCATTCAAAATGGGATATTTTTGTTTATTTGTTCGATTGAATATTGTGGCAAATTTGCTTTTTGCGTGCCGATTCAAAATGGGATATTTTTGTTTTAACCTGGCAATTGCTTCGCACACTATCAGATTTCAGGTTCTGGTAAAACCCTTGAGGTTCGAACACTGGGGTGCGCACGAAGATCTCCCCCCCCTCTAGCTCGTGCACATCCTGCTCTCATGGCCTAGCTCGACGAACCCAAAGAATAAGAGACACAGAGTTTATACTAGTTCAGGGCACCGATGTGGTGTAATACCCTACTCCAGTGTGGTGTGGTGGATTACCTCTTGGGCTGTGGATGAACAGTTACAAGGGAAGAATAGCCTCCTGAGGAGGGTGTTCTTGTGCTTGGCAAACTTGCGTGAGGCTATGGATGGAATGGCTCCGGTCCAATCTTTCCCCCTTCCTATGGTCGTGGCTAGTCCTATTTATAGAGGCCCTGGTCCTCTTACCAAATATTGAGCGGGAAGGGATCCCACAACGGCCAAATTCGAAGGGAGAAAATGGTGGTGATGTCGTCTTGGGCTCCACGGTGACCTCCGTCCTGCAGTCCTGCTGGTCTTGGTCTTGTTGCACTGATATGGAAACCTTTGTCTGATGCCTCGAGACTCCTCACCTGCGCTTGCCTCTTTAGCACCAAAGAGGAAACAAGGACACTACGCGCGCTGGCGCCCGCCTGGCGCCAGTCATCATGGCTTGCGTCACAGAAACCTCGCGAGGTGTCCCTTGCCTTGATCTCTCCGCACCTCGTGACCAGCCTGGTGAGGCTGCCCCCGAGGAGGTCTTGTGTCGTCTGCCTTGCGAGGGTCTCAAGTGTTTGCTAGTGAAGATGGGCCATACAGGGACGTTGGTGTAGCCATGCTGTCTGCCGCAGGCAGGCAAGTCTGTGGACCCCCGTTCCCAGAATGCCGACAGTAGCCCCTGGGCCCAAGGCACGCTCGGACTTGGCTTCGAGGCGAAGCTAAAGTGCTTGTTTGGAGCGCCACAGGCCCCAACATCCTGTGGCCCCGGTTGGCGCATGGCGACTGATTGGACATGGGCGTCTCCGCTTCGCCACGCTGCCTCGGCAACTGCCCGACTTGATGAGTCCTTGCTGCATGCAGAAAAAGATCATTGTTACCTTAGATCATGGAGGCTGGCGGTTGGCCTCCCCTTGGCTATAAATGGGAAGAGGGGGGGCAGTGCCCCTATCACCCATCTCTTCCTTTACTTCTCCCGCTCCTTCTTCTTCCTCGCTTCATCGCTTGCTGCATCGACCATGACGCCGATACGGAGGTTCTCAGCCGCGGAGAAAGGAAAGACTTCCTTGACGAGCCCGAGCCACTTCCGCCGAAGAAGAGGCTGTCCCATCGTCGCGACATTGTCGTGAGGCTGGAAGTGTTGCGACTATGGTACGATTGGCCACCTCCCGGGTACCTGCTGCCTTTGTACGCCCAAGATGAAGGCTCCGGAAGGAGGGGCGACGAGCGCCACCGCCCGCGCCATGTTCGTGGTCGCCGCACCGCGGTAACACACGCCATTGCCCCAGGGGTCCATGTCGGGACTCCTCGGACGAATTCATGCTGTGGGCGGCGATGCCTCCGCGCACTTGGATTCGCTTCCCGCAGTTCTTCTCCGTTGAGATGCTGCTGAGGGGCCCCCTTGATCTTTGGCTGCAGCATGACGACTGCGATGCCCCGGCGACGGGAGTGGAGGTTGAAGCCGTCTCTTCTGGGAGGATCTTCATGACACGTGGATGGGGCGAGGTTGCTCGAGACTGCCGTGCGGAAGGCACCCTCACCATCGACTTCGGCTACGACGACGTGTCCACGATGTTCTTAAAGGTCTTCGATGAGGAAGGCCGCTGCTTGGACTTCTTCACTGAAGGGAGTTGCGAGGACGGCGTAGTGGTCGACGCCGAGCCTGCCCCTGGCCTCGCCAGCAACTCCTCCAGCGACAGTGATGACTCCTGGTGGTCCAGTGACTCTCCCGAGCTCATCAAGACTTGGAAGACGAGCGACGGCAGCTACGTGCCCCCGAGATCTCGCCGGGCCCGGAGCAAGGCCGCAGCGTCCGGCCGCCGCGGTCGCTGATCTGGACGGGGTTGGCGCCGGCCTCCCGTGGCCCACCGTGGATGATGGCGTCGGCCGCCCCGGCGCGTGTAGATAGAGCTCCTAGGAACTCCCTTCTTTTTGTTCCCTGCGAGGAATCGAATGGACCCCGTGGGGGCGTGTAAAGGGTCTGTAATGACTTTTGTTCATACTATCCCTGCTATGAAAATTTGCGAACGCATGTCCTGCTAAGGCTCCGTCTCCCCTTTCCAACCCCACGGCAGCTTGGTGCTCTACGGCGACAGGTCCAGTCCCCAGGCTGGCTGCAGCCGTCGCTGGTATGCCAGGCCGCGATGCCGTGGTCAAGGCCAAGAGGTGAGCGGCCCGAGGTCCAATAAGAGCTCCTGAGGTGTGATGCTCAAGAGGTCCCCTTTAGCACAAGCAACTATCTGAGGATGGGAAAGGGAGGCGACATTGCCACAGCAGGGTAGCGAAAGGCGTGGATCTTATGCCGTAGCGTTGGGTCGATCTAGGCGCAAGACTTATCTTGGCATTCCGGAGCTGGCTCCTCGTGTTGCACCAGACTTGTGTGTCGACCACTGTTGGGTAGCTAGGTTAGGCCCGTGCGAACCTCCCCCTCTTCTCCATGCTCTTCTATGTGCTCTGCGTCCTCAGGTCCCAGCCCTTGAGCGAGTTGAGCCGCCGCTGGTATGCCAGGTCACGATACCGTGGTCAAGGCCAGGGGTGAGGGCTGGAGAGCCAGTAAGAGCTCCCGAATCGCGATGCTTAGGAGCCCCCCTTTTAACGCGCAGGCAAATTGCATGGGAGAAGAGGGAGCCCGTGGTACCGACCGCCGTAGTCCTCAGGAGGTTCCTGCAAGTTAGCGCGAGGAAGAGCATAAATTTCCATGGTGATTGCCGGTCCGCCACTAGTTGCTTCGCAAGGAGGTGAAGGCACTTGAGGGTCTGGTGAGGTGACGTGTGTGGGCGTGCCGTGAGCCAGAGCTCGATCGCTCAGATTTGTCAATGTTGCAGGGACGGACCCGAGCACAAGCACCGTGCCGGCATGGGAGGTTCCCGTGGCAGGCAATAATCAAGCAGGTAGTGATGATATGTAGGTTATGCATGGAAAGCAAACTAGCTTAGGTGAATGCAAGAACGATATATGCCACTGGGTCGGACCCGAGTGGCCTGGGGATGATGCAACCCGAGGGTCGCCCCCAGCAGGGTGAATTAAAGATGTAAAAGGATACGAGCTGCAGGGACAGACCCACGCGGCCTGGGAATGATGTAGCCCAGGGGGCGCTCCCAGCTAAATGAACTTCGAAAATGTTACCTGGTTTTGTTGTCGAAGGAGTGTTGGGGTAGCTGAAGACGTGCACTGAAGAAGTCGCTCCTCACGAGCCGTCGAGACCAAGAGCCTCGGGAGGCTCTAGAGGCTCAGCTGGCCTCCTGAGGACCGTCTCCATCTCCGCCAAAGGACTGCGTGATGCCTAGCCTCCTGACCTGCCAGAATACTCTGCAGGTTGCGCTGGAAGGTGGATTCCACGCTCGGCAGGCTGAACGGCATGCGAATGTAGCTATGAGGTGGGCCCTCACACCGTCCAGCATGCGAAGGCCGGAAGCGCTCCTAAGATGCGGCCCTGTTGAGCCCTGGGATGTCGATGCCGACGAGCAGCTCACCACCCTCGCCTAGATGGGGAGCTACACCAGGTGGGCGGCGGTCGCCGCGTATTGCCCTTGCTTCCTGAACCTCCTGAGTGGTCTTTACGATGAACTCCTGAGTGCCGGGCGCTCCTCGCCCGGTGTCCTCCTGAGGGAAACGTGCCGTGAAGCACGCCTCCACATGATGACCAAGCACCTCCCTCATGATGTTGGCCAGGTCTGAGGCTCTCCAGAAGAGAGCTCCTGAGCCCTGCCCGAGGAGGGTGCTGGGCGCGCCTCCCTATGCGAGGGAGGGAGGTGCTCGAGGTGCGGGCGCTGATCCTGAGGTGGCGCCACTGGACGTGCTGCTGCCCTGAGGCCCAGTGCAGAGTATCTTCTTCTTCTTCTTGGGGTTGGCCTCAGGAGGGTACTACACACCAGCGCTGTCAGGGTCTTCGACTGCTGCAGCTTGGAAGGTGTGCTCGAGGGAGCACACCGCGTCTCTTTCTTCGCAGGGGACTGTGATGATTCCGCCGCTTCCTGGAATCTTGAGGACGTTGTAGCCATGGTGGGTGACTGCCATGAGTTTGGCTAGCGCTGGGTACCCGAGGATGGCATTGTACGGCAGGCGGATGTGGGCGACGTCGAAGTCGACGAGCTCGGTGTGGTAGTTGTCGCGCTGACCGAAGGTGACAGGAAGAAAAACTCGCCCTACCAGGGTGGTGGAGCCGTCAGTCACTCCTGAGTAAGGTTTGGTGGGCTGGAGCTAATGGTATGGAACTTGAAGGTTGTCGAACGTCTCGACAGACAGGACACTGAGCCCTGCGCCGCCGTCGATGAGGGTCTTGGTGACTTGGACATTGCTGATGACGGGTGAACAGAGCATCGGGAGGACGCCGGCGGTTGCCGCACATTTCAGCTGGTCCGCCGAGCTAAAGGTGATGGCGTACATGTACCATCTGAGTGGGCGCGTGGCCTCGAGCTTGGGGAGGGCTGCATTCACCTCACGAGAGAACTGCTTGAAGATTCGCTAGGAAGCTAGGGCCTGAGCGCCACCCAAGATGCAGGTGATGGTGCGCGGCTCTTGGAAGCCCCCATCCCCTTCGTCTTGCTTGTGGTCGCCGTTCCTCCTTGGTGGTGGCGGCAGCGGAGGGAGACCAGGATTGCCCTGAGGATGTTCCTTGCGAGGCTGGTCCCTCCAGGCGCCCTCACGAGGCTGGTCCTGCTAGCGGTCTTCGCGAGGCTGGTCGCGCCACTCCTAGCGGGGCACACGGTCGTCCCAACATCCTCCACCTCCTCGGCCGTTGCCCCGGTCGTTGCGCTCGTGGCGTCGACCGAAGCGTCCATCCCGAATGTCCCTGAGCTCTTGAGAATCGTTGGTGTTGTGGCTGCGCATGTTGTGGAAGGCGTAGAACGTACGGCTACCCTGGGACGACTCGAGGAGGTCTCGGCCGCGCTTGGTGTCTGGTTCTTCTGCGAGTACGGCCACCCCTTTGAGCTTCACGTCCTTGTCCTTGGCCTTCTTCTCCCATGGATTTGCAGCAGGGAGCTCGAGGAGGGAGAGACGCCCCTCCTCAGCTCTTGCACACTTGGTTGTTATGTTGAACAACTCCAAAGTCATGCACAACTCCTCATGGATGGCAAGCTCTTCACTCATGTTGATGTCGCGGACCCCATCAGAGAACGCTGAGATGATGGCCTCGTCTGTCACCTTGGGGACCTTGAGGCGCACGATGTTGAAGCGCTGGACGTACTTCTGCAGGGTCTCTCCAGGCAGTTGCTTGATGCGGCGCAGGTCACCCGCGGCCGGGGGGCGGTAGCGAGTGCCCTGGAAGTTGGCTATGAAGTGGTCGCGCATCTCATCCCAAGATGAGATCGAGCCCGGGGGCAGGTTTAGGAGCCATGAGCGAGCGCCGTCCTTGAGAGCCATGGGAAACCAGTTCCCCATGACCTTTTCATCGTTGTTGGCCGCATCGATGCTCAGCTCATAGAGCTGCAAGAACTCCGCAGGGTCGAGGTAGCCGTTGCAGCGAGGAGGCATATCCGGCTTCAACTTGCCCGACCAGACGACGCTACGCAGCTCAAGAGTGAAGGTGCGACAACCCACCGTGGCCACCAGGGCCCGTTGTGGAGGCGGAGCTTGATCTTGGTGTCCCTGCGCCACCACGGCAAGTGGTGCGTGGCCCTGCCGCTGCATGCGATCCTGCCATGTTGGTGCTGGGAGCGATGGAGCGTTTTCGTGCGGACGGGGACCTCTTGGCAGCTTTTATCTACGTGCGCGGGCACACGGCGCGGTGGATCACGCCGTGGGACCGCACATCTTGGAGCGAGGACGTCGTCTTGACGTGGAGGGGTTGGAGGCACTCCATGAACCGCGCGTCTCAGCGCGAGGGCGCCATCTTGATGCGAAGGGGGCGGAGGCGCTCCGTGAGCCACATCGCCCGCAGTCGGGGGTGGGCGAGGCATCGAGAGGGATGGTGCAGGAGAGCACCCCGCGGTGCTGACGAGCTCGGCAATGCGGTCCAAACAGTCCTCGTAGAAGTCGTTGACCGGGCGGTAACGCAGCAGCTCACGTGCCATGAGCAGCATGGCTTGCGCGTCCGTGGGTGTGCGGTGAGCGTGAGATGATGAACCGGATGGAGTCCGCGACGGGGTGGTGGCGCGGCCGTCTCGCCGAACGGAGGGGTGCATTGAGGAGGCTTGTTGCTTGTTTGCCGCTAGGCCTGTAGCTGCGTTGGTTGCAGAACGACGGGGAGGTCCGCCAATAGGGGCTGTCTGAACGACACGGCTGGCGAGGGCGGCCCGGCGCTCAGCACGGGCCCAGCGAGCGTCATCCATGAACTTGGTAGAGTGGCGAAGCGCGGATTGACAAGGGGGAAAGCTTCAGTGCACCCCTACCTGGCGCGCCAAATGTCGAATTTCGGGTTCCGGTAAACACTTGAGGTTCGAACACTGGGGTGCGCACGAAGATCTCTCCCTCCTCTAGCTCGCACACATCATGATCTCTTGTCCTAGATCGACAAACCCAAAGAACAAGAGACACAGAGTTTATACTGGTTCGGGCCACCGATGTGGTGTAATACCCTACTCCAGTGTGGTGTGGCGAATTGCCTCTTCGGCTGTATATGAATAGTTACTAGGGAAGAATAGCCTCCTGAGGAGAGGTGTTCTTGTGCTTGGCGAACTTGCATGAGTCTATGGATGGAATGGCTCCAGTCCAATCTGTGCCCCTTCCTACAGTGGTGGCTAGTCCTATTTATAGAGGCCCTGGTCCTCTTCCCAAATATTGAGTGGGAAGGGATCCCACAACAGCGAAATTCGAAGGGAGACAACTAGTACAAGTTATCTTGACAAAAGTAGTCTTCGCTTGCCAAAGGCTCTGGTGGTGACGCCGTATTGGGCTCCACGGTGACCTCCGTCCTGCCGTCATGCTGGTCTTGGTCTTGTTGCACCGATATGGAAACCTTTGCCTAATGCCTCAGGATTCCTCGCCTGCGCTTGCCTCTTTAGCACCAAAGAGGAAACGAGGACACTGCGCGCACTGGCGCCTGCCTGGCGCCCGCCTAGCTCCACTCGTCATGGCTTGCATCACAAAAACCTCACATGGTGTCCCTTGCTTTGATCTCTCTGCCCCTCGCGAGCCAGCCTGGTGAGGCTGCCCCCGAGGAGGTCTTGTTTCGTCCGCCTCGCGAGGGTCTTGAGTGTTTGCTGGTGAAGATGGGTCGTACAAGGCCGCTGGTGGAGCCACGCTGTGGGCCGCAGGTAGGAAAGTCTGGGGACCCCCGTTCCCAGAATGCTGACACACACGGTTCAACTAAATGAGTGTGTGCGATCCACATCGGACATCATACGTCAATCGTAGCGGAACCATCGGTGATACACAACATATTGCAAATGATTTGCAGCGCTACTACATGTGCATAGGTTCTCTGGAACCGTTTGTGATATGGCGTTATCGCAGACGAGAACTGGGAGTAAACCGTGCCCAATGGAAAATACAATCTATCGGCATCCTGGGAACGGGGGTCATCAGTCTTGCCTGCCTGCGACCCAGAGCGTGGCTCCACCAGCGGCCCTCTACAGCCCATCTTCACCAGAAAAAACTCAAGACCCTCGCGAGGCGCCAAGCCTCGCGAGGCGGACGACACAGGACCTCCTCGGGGTCAGCCTCACCAGGCTAGTTCACGAGGGGCAGAGAGATCAAGGCAAGGGACACCTCGCGAGGTTTATGTGATGCAAGCCATGACGACTGGAGCCAGGCGGGCGCCAGTCGGGCGCCAGTGTGTGCAGTGTCCTTGTTTCCTCTTTGGTGCTGAAGAGGGAAGTGCGGGTGAGGAGTCCCAAGGCACGAGGCAAAGGTTTCCATATCGGTGCAAGAAGACCAAGACTAGCAGGACGACAAGATGGAGGTCACCGTGGAGCCCAAGACGGCGTCACCACCAGAACCTTTGGCAGGCGAAGACTACTCTTGTCAGGATAACTTATACTAGTTGTCTCTCTTAGAATTTGGCCGTTGTGGGATCCCTTCCCTCTCAATATTTGGTAAGAGGACCAGGGCCTCTATAAATAGGACTAGCCACCAACGAAGGCAGGGGGATTAGAGCCAGTTCATCCTCAACCACACCTGTTCACCAAGCACAAGAACACCTCTCCTCAGGAGGCTATTCTTCACTTGTAACTGTTCATCCTTAGCCCGAGAGGCAATCCACCAGACCACACTGGAGTAGGGTATTACACCACGTTGGTGGCCCTAACCACTATAAACTCTTATGTCCTCTTGTTCTTTGGGTTCGTCGAGTTATGCCGTGAGATCATGATGTGTGCGAGCTAGAACGGGGAGAGATCTTCGTGCACACCCCAGTGTTCGAACCTTGAGGGTTTTGCCGGAACCCGAAATCCGACATTTGGCGTGCCAGGTAGGGGTGAGTCGGAGCTTCCCTTCCACCAATTGATCCGCCGACACTCCGCATTTCCGATGTCCGGTGACCCGAGGACCAACGTTGACCGCTAGGCAGCTTGGCCGGCCCGGGTGGCGTCGTCGGCCCAATAAGACCTCAACCCTGCGCCCCAGGAGCCATGTGCACCGCAAAACGCTGGGGGCGCGGGTGGCGCGGTCAAACACCATCCACCCTTACTCCACGAAAAGCGCGGGGAGCTGCAAGGGCCTCAAGCTACGCTGCGGCCACAGCGCCGCACACCCAGCGGGAAAAAAGCAAACATGAGGGCCGCGCTCACGATGGCTTGGGACCTGCTGTGATGCCGGCTGATGGAGAGCGGCCGGGATGCATTGCTGGACCGTGTCTCCGAGCTACTGGACGCCGCAGCCTCGGGAGCACCGCCCTTCTGCTCCCTGCTTATGCCTCAGCCCACCGCCGGATCGCATGGCGGGCCTCGCCGCGCCCGCGTGCCCCCAGGCGCGCCAGGAGGCTTCATTGACACCGGCGTGACCAGCAGCACCGGACGCCCAATCGCACTCGCGCCACCTCCGATGAGCGCGGGCACGTGCGTTGCCACCCGCGGCCCCAGCGGAGTGCCGCCCTACCATTTTCAGGGCGGCGCGCTGGGCCTGGCAACATGGAGTGTGGTGCACTTCGGCGAGGTCTTCGGGGCAACAGCCTCGGAGGCCTACATGCCCTGCATGATGGACCAGGAGTATGCGCTGGAAGACGACCCTGGCTCGTTCCTCGAGCCAGGCTGGGAGGTGGAGGCTCTAGAAGCTGAGGCCTTCTAGGAGCCCCCTGGGAGCCTCGCTAACCATGCTGGCGACAACAACTATAGGATACCACCAATATCTCAGGAGCAAGCTTACGCTAACCATGGGTCGCAGGAGGATCAGCTCACAACGGCGGATGACGGCCCCAGCTCAACGGCCCCCTTCCACCAGGAGGAGCACACTGGGGGCTGCAGGGAAGGAGCCGGGAGCAAGGTCCCTCCCCACATTGCACAGAGCAGGGCGTCCCTCGGAGGTAGGCCCTCTGCTGGGGAGGTGCTGGTGAGCCTTCCCTCGGCAGAGGACCCATGGTCGTCGAGGGTGTCGTTGGCGTCCCCTTTTGCCCTTGGTTTCGTCCTGGTTTCCGGACACACCAATGGTGGTCTAGGGTGGCGCAAGGCGGGGCCCTTGTTTGGCGATATGAAGTAAGGCTCGCGCCTGTGAAGATCTCCGCTCGTGACACTCTCACGTAATAATGAGTGCGGCTATACTTGCCCCGAAGTCTCAGGAGTGCCACCCTCGGGCCTTGGGGGCTCCCTCCCACGTCCTAGTGGCAGCACTTAGCTCCGCACTGGTGAGAAGACAAGAAGACTAGACTAGGCGCCGGACGCAGCCATTTCCTTTTAATCTCTTTTCTGTAGCCCTGTTTTCTGGCTTTGGATTTAAATTTGAAGTTGAATTTTCATTGGTATGCACAGGGGGGGGGAGGGGGGTGCCTTTTCTCGTTCATATGATTTCTTGCAATCTGGTTCCTTGCCCTGATTCGGAGTTCGCACATGCTGCCTCCCCTCTCGTGAGCTCCTCGCTAGCATGGGCTGGGCGCGGCGCATGCGCGCTACGCGCACGTCCTTCCATGGCTGGTTCTTGCTTCTCGCGAGGCCCTCTCGGACGGATCGGCAGGCCTCTCAAAAGCTCACGACCTCACGAGACAGTCCGGAACTGGCCCTGACTAAGGTAAACTGCAACAGTAAGCTCGCGGCGGGACTCGCGGGCTCATAAAAACACATCTCCAGCTTGGCCTAAGGAATACAGCAAGTGATTTGTTTATGTGAGGGGCTCCCCCTCCCAAAATGCTCAACTTTCACATGCAGGATCAACGACAAGGATGCACGGGCTTAATTGGACATATTGCTCACCACGTCCTCCGGGTCGCCCTCAGACGCGTCGCTAGCATCGCTGTCACCATCGCTGGCATCACCATCGCCGGCGCCACCATCACCATTGCCGGCGTCGCCCACACCATCATCGACCACATCACCTTCATCTGCCGCGACCACCACCGCGTCGTCCTCAGAGGTGAAGGCCCTGACTAGAGCATCCACATTGTCTTCTACCTAGGGCGCCAGGTCGCCCCGGATGGCCTCAGGCACGGGGGCAATGGCGGCGTCAAAATAGAAGTTGGGGTAGGTGTTCTGGAGGTGGCTGAAGATGCGGGAGAACGCGTGCCTGTGCAGGCTGCAGCTCCTCTCTTCAACAAGCTCACAAGCCCTCTCGGATCGATTCTCCAGACGTATCACCATATCGGTGAAGAAGTGGAGGTGACTGGCGTAATCGTTCGAGTGGGGATGAGGGGCATCTTCATTGCAGATGGTGCCCAGCGCCGCGTTGGATCTGATCCTAAGACTTTGGAGCATGGGGCGTGCTCGCGCTCCAACGTCCGCCACCGGAGCGCTTCCTCCCTACTCTGCCGCATGGTGAACTCGGCGCTGGCGCCCCGCTGCTGAAGAGAAAGCAGCTCGACGTGGGCGGAAGCCAACTCAGCTTGCACTAAGATCAGGGTGGCTGCGGCGGCTTCCTCGCGCTGTCCTGCCTCAGCCAATCCCGACTTGAGGGCAGTAGTCCTGCCCGCTGCTTCGGCTTCCACGAGCTTCAGCTTCAAGTCGTACCTGCCCACAAGATCTGCGCGAGCCTCGGCCACCCGACAATCGACCTCCTCCTGGGCCTTGGCCTCGTGCGTGCCGACATCATCCTTCGCTTGGGCGACTTGGTGCTACCTCGTCTCCAACCGCTCAAGCTCAAGGCTGCGCTCCGTAGCTTCCAGCGCCAGTGCTTCCTCGCGTCTCAGGATCCCTTCCTCCTCGGCAGGCGTACCCTTCATTGACGTTAGGGCGGCCATGCGCACCTCCACTTGCTGCTCTAGGGAGGCACTCCAGGCATGGAGCTCCCATGCAAGTTTCTCTGCGATCTCGCGGCGACGATCGGCTTCTCGGGCTTCTTCCAAGGCTCGAGCGCAGGCCTCGCGCGAGGTCGCAAGAGACGCCTCGTCCTTCGCATTATCAAGCTCGCGCTAGTGGTGCCCGAGGTTGATGGCCACCTTCAGTTTATGCCACTCCTCCATCAGCCGAAGACCCTCGGCCTCGAGGCGCGTGTCTACATCCATGAGTTCTCCGCCAAGCCAGCTCATCACGCCCATCACCTCTCAAAAGAGCTCGTGGCGGACGACACTCCGTTCGTGCGCAAACTTGAGTGTGCGGCCAATTCCGTCCTCCACAGCGGGGGTCGCCGACGGGATCCGAAGCGGCTCGCTCCTTTTCCGCAGGGGTCTAGGGGCTGGCACCCCCCCCCCCCCCGGTCGCCGACTGGGCTTCGACAGGAGCCCGTTTGAGCTGAGGCTTGCTACTCGAAGAAGAAACCAAGACCGAAGCCATGCAACCGCCGTATACAACCAGAGAAGGAGCCCTTGGCACGCTTGTCACACCCGAGGGAGGCCACGAAGAAGAGACGGCAGGAGCGCGGGCTCGAGGTGCCAAGCTAGCGTGTCTACCTCTCCGACCGACCTCGCGCCGGGGGCAGCATGCTGGCTTGGGACGCTCAAGGCCAGTGGGAGATTCGAGGCAGGAGGAGGTTTCTTCCCGGGAGGATTCACTGCCTTAGAAGATGGGATCCTGAAGAGTCACCGCCAGGAAGGGAAGCGGCACTCGTGGAATTACAAAGATAAGGTACTTACTCATCTATGGCGATGTACTTCCTCTGTTTCAACGGCCGGAAGGCGCCGCTGCTGCAGCTTGGGGACCCCTTCCTTTTGCGGAGCGCATCGAAATCTACATGGAGCCGGCCGAAGCATTGGACGTGGTGAC
This sequence comes from Triticum urartu, assembly GCF_056163025.1. Taxonomy (NCBI): domain Eukaryota; kingdom Viridiplantae; phylum Streptophyta; class Magnoliopsida; order Poales; family Poaceae; genus Triticum; species Triticum urartu. The sequence continues at coordinate 422,535,559 of NC_141873.1, read as the reverse complement.
CAGCGCAAGGCGTGGCTGATGAAGCTCCCGAGGAGGCATCCTTAGGAGCGCCAAGGTAGGGAGAGCCATCGGGTTCCGCCTCGCGATGACCTCCTGAGGCCTTGGGAGCTTCGACCTCAGGAGCAGCAGATTGCGTCGCCCCCTCAACTGCCACCCCAGACCGAGAGTCACGGGCTCCCAGAGAAGGCGCCTCAAGAGCCACGGGCGGCGTCGACACCTCGGCACCCGCGCGCTCTAGCCTCTAGTGGTGCTTGCCCCCTGCGTCCACTCTTGGGGCATGTCCGGCACCGGCTACAAGGAGGGGAACCACGGTGACAGGGTTCCCGCGGGACACCTCAAGGCCGACCGGACGCAGCCCCCATTTGTCAAAGGGGGCATATGCCCCGTGAACTCCACCCTGTTTGAGCAACGGTATAAGAGACAACCCTCTAGTGGTATATCGGCTAGTGACGGGTCGCCCGCTAGGACCTCAAGCACTGTTCTTCGTGCCTCGAGCGGAAGCCCCAACTCTTGAAGCCTCATGTGATCCTAGCCGACAGACAGGGCCCACATCGGTTGGGAATGGCGCTGGAGTGGGGCGATGCGGCATCGGAGGAACTCCTTCATCACCATGGGCGTGGTCAAGCCAAGATCTTTCAACCTCTTCAACCAGAGCCAGACGAAGGCGAGGCGGGGGCTCATAAGCTTCTCATGAGCCCAGCCAGAGCTGGGGACTGCAGGTGCCAATGGAGGCAATAGCAAAGGGTTGAGCACTCCGACATCCACATACACCCACTTCATTCGGAACCCGCACACAGACGGCGGGAGTTCAAAGTCAATCCCCGAGCCGGCCGTTGCCGCCACGGCCTGATACGTCCATTTTGCATCATGCTTTTATATCAATATTTATCGCATTATGGGCTGTTATTATGCATTATGTCACAATACTTATGCCTATTCTCTCTTATTTTACAAGGTTTACATAAAGAGGGAGAATGCCGGCAGCTGGGATTCAGGGCTGGAAAAGGAGCAAATATTAGAGACCTATTCTGCACATCTCCAAAAGTCCTGAAACTTCATGGGAGCACGTTTCAAAATATATAAAAAATATTGAGTGCAAGAAGTACCAGAGGGGGGCCACTCACCAGCCATGAGGGTGGGGGCGCGCCCTACTCCCCTGGGCGCGCCCCCTTCCTCGTGGCCCCCTGGTGGCCCTCAGATGCCCATCTTCTACTATATGGAGTCCTTCGTTGAGGAAAAAATAATAAGCACGCTTTCGGGATGAGACTCCGCCGCCACGAGGCGAAACCAATCTAGGGCTCTGGCGGAGCTGTTCTGCCAGGGACACTTCCCTCCGGGAAGGGGAAATCATCGTCATCGTCATCACCAACGATCCTCTCATCGGGAGGGGGTCAATCTCCATCAACATCTTCACTAGCACCATCTCCTGTCAAACGCTAGTTCATCTCTTGTATCCAATTCTTGTCTCTAAGTCTGGGATTGGTACCTGTGGGTTGCTAGTAGTGTTGATTACTCCTTGTAGTTGATGCTATTTGGTTTATTTGGTGGAAGATCATATGTTCAGATCATATATGCATTAATACCCCTCTGATTATGAACATGAATATGCTTTGTGAGTAGTTACGTTTGTTCCTGAGGACATGGGAGAAGTCTTGCTATTAGTAGTCATGTCAATTTGGTATTCTTTCGATATTTTGATGAGATGTATGTTGTCTCTCCTCTAGTGGTGTTATGTGAACGTCGACTACCTGAGACTTCACCATTATTTGGGCCTAGAGGAAGGCATTGGGAAGTAATAAGTAGATGATGGGTTGCTAGAGTGACAGAAGCTTAAACCCTAGTTTATGCGTTGCTTCGTAAGGGGCTGATTTGGATCAAAATGTTTCATGCTATGGTTAGGTTTACCTTAATACTTTTGTTGTAGTTGCAGATGCTTGCAATAGAGGTTAATCATAAGTGGGATGCTGGTCCATGTAAGGACAGTACCCAAGCACCGGTGCACCCACATACCAAATTATCAAAGTACCGAATGCGAACCATATGATCGTGATGAAACCTAGCTTGACGATAATTCCCATGTGTCCTCGGGAGCGCTTTTCTCTATATAAGAATTTGTCCAGGCTTGTCCTTTGCTACAAAAAAGATTGGGCCACCTTGCTGCACTTTATTTACTTTTGTTACTTGTTGTTCGTTACAAATTATCTTATCACAAAACTATCTGTTACCTATAATTTTAGTGCTTGTAGAGAATACCTTGCTGAAAACCGCTTATCATTTCCTTCTGCTCCTCGTTGGGTTTGACACTCTTACTTATCAAAAGGACTACGATAGATCCCCTATACTTGTGGGTCATCAAGACTCTTTTCTGGCGCCGTTGCCGGGGGGTGAGGCGCCTTTGGTAGGTGGAATTTGGTAAGGAAAATTTTATATAGTGTGCTGAAATTTACTATCACTTGTTACTATGGAAAGTAATCCTCTGAGGGGCTTCTTCGGGGTATCTTCACCCCAACCAGTAGAGCAAAGAGTTGCTCCTCAACCTACTGAACCTACTGAAAATGAAAATGTCTGCTTTGAAATTCCTTCGGGTATGATAGAAAAACTGCTAGCTAATCCTTTTGCAGGAGATGGAACATTACATCCTGATGAGCACCTAATATATGTGGATGAAGTTTGTGGATTATTTAAGCTTGCAGGTATGCTCGATGATGTTATCAAGAATAAGGTCTTCCCTTTATCTTTGGAGGGAGATGCATTGACATGGTATAGACTATGTGATGATATGGGATCATGGAACTACAAACGATTGAAATTGGAATTTCATCAGAAGTTTTATCTTATGCATCTTGTTCATCGTGATCGTAATTATATATATAATTTTTCGCCTCGCGAAGGAGAAAGCATTGCTCAATCTTGGGGGAGGCTTAAATCAATGTTATATTCATGCCCCAATCATGATCTCTCAAGAGAAATGATTATCCAAAATTTCTATGCTCGACTTTCTGATAACAATTGCACCATGCTCGATACTTCTTTTGCTGGCTCGTTTATGATGAAGACTATTGAATTCAAATGGGATTTATTGGAAAGAATTAAACGCAACTCTGAAGATTGGGGTCTCGACGAAGGAAAGGATTCAGGTATGACACCTAAGTTTGATTGTGTTAAATCTTTTATGGATACCGATGTTTTCCATAAATTTAGCACTAAATATGGACTTGACTCTGAGATAGTAGCTTCTTTCTGTGAATCTTTTGCTACTCATGTTGATCTCCCTAAGGAGAAGTGGTTTAAATATCATCCCCCCATTGAAGTAAAAGTAGCTGCACCTATTAAAGTTGAAGAAAAGACTGTCACTTACAATGATCCTATTATTCCCACTGCTTATGTTGAGAAACCACCTTTTCCTGTTAGGATAAAAGATCATGTTAAAGCTTCAGCTGTGGTTCATAAAAGCAATATTAGAACCTATACACCTCTTGAGAAAGTTATAGTTGTACCTAATATTGCTATTGTTAAGGATCTCTTGGCTGATAATATTGATGGGCATGTTATTTATTTCTGTGATGAAACCGCTAGAATTGCTAAACCTTATGCTAAAGGTAAACATAGACCTGTTGTAGGCATGCCTGTTATTTATGTTAAAATAGGAGATCATTGTTATCATGGCTTGTGTGATATGAGTGCTAGTGCTAGTGCAATACCTATTGACCTATACAAAGAAATTATGCATGATATTACTCCCGCCGAGTTAGAAGAAATTGATGTCACCATTAAACTTGCCAATAGAGATACTATTTCACCAATGGGAATTGTTAGAGATGTTGAAGTCTTATGTGGGAAAACTACATATCCTGCTGATTTTCTTGTTCTTGGTTCCCAGCAAGATAGCTTTTGTCCCATTATATTTGGTAGACCCTTCTTAAATACTGGTAATGCTAGGATAGACTGCAAAAAGGATGTTATTACTATTGGTTTATGTGATATGTCTCATGAGTTTAAATTTTCTAAATTTCGTAGACAACACCGTGAAGAAGAATTGCCTAGTAAAGTGAAATTATTGGTCTTGCTTCTATTGCCGTATGTCCTAGTGATCCTTTAGAACAATATTTGCTAGACCATGAAAATGATATGTATCTGAATGAAAGAAGGGAAATAGATGATGTGTTCTTTAAACAGGGACCTATTCTGAAACACAACTTGCCTGTTGAAATCTTAGGGGATCCTCCTCCACCCAAGGGTGATCCCGTGTTTGAGCTTAAACCATTGCCTGATACTCTTAAATATGCTTATCTTGATGAAAAGAAGATATATTCTGTTAATATTAGTGCTAACCTTTCAGAGGAGGAAGAAAAATTATTAAAAACTCTGATGAAGCACCGTGGTGCTATTGGATATACTCTTGATGATCTTAAGGGCATTAGTCCCACTCTATGTCAACATAAAATAAATTTGGAGAAAGATGCCAAGCTGGTTATTGATCACCAACGACGACTGGATCCTAAGATGAAAGTAGTGGTAAGAAAAGAAATACTAAAGATTCTTGAGGCAGGTATAATTTATCCCGTTGCAGATAGTCAGTGGGTAAGTCCTGTCCATTGTGTTCCTAAGAAGGGAGGTATTACTGTCATTACTAATGATAAAGATGAATTGATTCCGAAAAGAATTATTACAAGTTATAGGATGGTAATTGATTTCCACAAATTGAATAAGACTACTAAAAAAGATCATTACCCCTTACCTTTTGTTGATCAAATGCTAGAAAGATTATCCAAACGTAGACATTTTTGTTTTCTAGATGGTTATTCTAGTTTCTCTCAAATACCTGTGTTAGCTGATGATCAATATAAGACCACTTTTACTTGCCCTTTCGGTACTTTTGCTTATAGACGTATGCCTTTTAGTTTATGTAATGCACCTGCTACCTTTCAATGATGCATGATGGCTATATTTTATGATTTTTGTGAAAAGATATGTTAGGTATTCATGGATGATTTCTCTGTTTATGGATCCTCTTTTGATGATTGCTTAAGCAACCTTAATCGAGTTTTTATAGAGATGTGAAGAAACTAACCTTGTCTTGAATTGGGAGAAATGCCACTTTATGGTTAATGAAGGTATTATCCTGGGGCACAAAATCTCTGAAAGAGGCATTGAAGTTGGTAAAGCTAAAGTTGATTCTATTTAAAAGATGTTGTGTCCCAAGGACATCCAAGGTATAAGAAGTTTCCTTGGTCATGCTGGTTTTTATAGGAGATTCATTAAGGACTTCTAAAAAATTTCTCGGTCTCTGAGTAATTTATTACAAAAACATATACCATTCGTCTTTGATGATGATTGTGTAGAAGCCTTTGAAATACTTAAGAAAGCATTAATCTCTGCACCTATTGTTCAGCCACCTGATTGGAATTTACCTTTTGAAATTATGTGTGATGCTAGTGATTATGATGTAGGTGCTGTTCTAGGGCAAAGAGTTGATAAGAAATTAAATGTTATTCAATATGCTAGTAAAACTCTATACAATGCTTAGAGGAATTATGCCACTACTGAAAAAGAATTTTTAGTAGTTGTATTTGCTTGTGATAAGTTCAGACCTTATATTGTTGATTCTAAAATAACTATTCACACGGATCATGCTGCTATTAAATATCTTATGGAAAATAAAGATGCTAAACCTAGACTTATTAGATGGGTTCTCCTGCTACAAGAATTTGATCTGCATATTATTGATAGAAAGGGAGCAGAGAACCCCGTTGTAGATAACTTGTCTAGGTTGGAAAATGTTCTTGATGACCCACTACCTATTGATGATAGCTTTCCTGATGAACAATTAAATGTCATAAATGCTTCTCACACTGCTCCATGGTATGCTGATTATGCTAATTACATTGTTGCTAAGTTTATACCACCTAGTTTCACATACCAGCAAAAGAAAAAGTTTTTTTATGATTTAAGACATTACTTTTGGGATGACCCACATCTTTATAAAGAAGGAGTAGATGGTGTTATTATACATTTGTGTACCTGAGCATGAACAGGAACAGATCCTACGCAAGTGTCACTCCGAAGCTTATGGAGGACACCACGCTGGAGGTAGAACTACAAATAAGGTACTGCAATCCGGTTTTTATTGGCCTACTCTCTTCAAGGATGCCCATAAGTTTGTCTTATCCTGTGATGAATGTCAAAGAATTGGTAATATTAGTAGACGTCAAGAAATGCCTATGAATTATTCACTTGTTATTCAACCATTTGATGTTTGGGGCTTTGATTATATGGGACCTTTTCCTGCCTCTAATGGATATACACATATTTTAGTTGTTGTTGATTATGTTACTATGTGGGCAGAAACTATTCCAACTAGTAGTGTTGATCATAATGATAACCCACAAGTATAGGGGATCGCAACGGTTTTCGAGGGTAAAGTATTCAACCGAAATTTATTGATTCGACACAAGGGGAGCCAAAGAATACTCTCAAGTATTAGCAGCTGAGTTGTCAATTCAACCACACCTGGAAACTTAATACCTGCAGCAAAGTATTTAGTAGCAAAGTAATATGATAGTAGTGATAACGGTAACAAAAGGTAACAGTAGTAAAAGCAATGTTTTTGGTATTTTGTAGTGATGATAGCAATAGCAACGAGAAAGTAAATAAGCGAAGCACAATATATGGAAAGCTCGTAGGCAATGGATCGGTGATGGAGAATTATGCCGGATGCGGTTCATCATGTAACAGTCATAACCTAGGGTGACACAGAACTAGCTCCTGTTCATCAATATAATGTAGGCATGTATTCCGAATATAGTCATACATGCTTATGGAAAAGAACTTGCATGACATCTTTTGTCCTACCCTCCCGTGGCAGCGGGGTCCTTACGGAAACTAAGGGATATTAATGCCTCCTTTTAATAGAGAACCGGAACAAAGCATTAACACATAGTGAATACATGAACTCCTCAAACTACGGTCACCACCGGTAAGTATCCCGATTACTATCACTTTGGGGTTAACGGATCATAACACATAATAGGTGACTATAGACTTGCAAGATAGGATCAAGAACACTCATATATTGATGAAAACAAAATAGGTTCAGATCTGAAATCATGGCACTCGGGCCCTAGTGAAAAGCATTAAGCATAGAAAAGTCATAGCAACATCAATCTCAGAACATAGTGGACACTAGGGATCAAACCCCAACAAAACTAACTCGACTACATGATAGATCCCATCCAACCCATCACCGTCCAGCAAGCCTACGATGGAATTACTCACGCACGGCGGTGAGCATCATGAAATTGGTGATGGAGGATGGTTGATGATGACGATGGCGACGGATTCCCCTCCCCAGAGCCCCGAATGGACTCCAGATCAGCCCTCCCGAGAGGTTTTAGGGCTTGGCGGCGGCTCCGTATCAAAAAACGCGATGAATTCTTCTCTCTGATTGTTTTCTCCCCGAAACTCAATATATGGAGTTGGAGTTCGAGTTGGAGTCGGGGAGGCAACAAGGGGCCCACGAGGTAGGGGGGCGCGCCCTAGGGGGGCAAGCGTGCCCCCCACCCCTGTGGGCAGGTGGTGGGCCCCCTGACCTTCATCTTTTGTAGGTATTTTTCATATTTTCTGAAAAGTGGCTCCGTGAAGTTTCAGGTCATTTCGAGAACGTTTGCTCCTGCACATAAATAACACCATGGTAATTCTGCTGAAAACAACGTCAGTCCGGGTTAGTTCCATTCAAATCAGGCAAGTTAGAGTCCAAAACAAGGTCAAAAGTGTTTGGAAAAGTAGATACATTGGAGACGTATAAACTCCCCCAAGCTTATACCTTTGTTTGTCCTCAAGCAATTCAGTTGACAAACTGAAAGTGATAAAGAAAAACTTTTACAAACTCTGTTTGCTCTTGTTGTTGTAAATTTGTAAAGCCAGCATTCAAGTTTTCAGCAAAGATTATAACTAACCACATTGACAATAATGCACAGATCTCAAGTTTACTCATATCAATAGCATAATCAACTAGCGAGCCATAATAATAAATCTCGGATGACAACACTTTCTCAAAACAATCATAATATGATATAACAAGGTGGTATCTCGCTAGCCCTTTCTGAGACCGCAAAACATAAATGCAAAGCACCTTTAAAGACCAAGGACTGACTAGACATTATAATTCATGGTAAAAGAGATCCAGTCAAGTCATACTCAATGTAAACTAACAATAATGAATGCAAATGACAGCGGTGCTCTCCAACTAGTGCTTTTTAATAAGAGGATGATGACTCAGCATAAAAGTAAATAGATAGGCCCTTCGCAAAGGGAAGCAAGGATTTGTAGAGGTGCCAGATCTCAGTTTTGAAACAGAGGTGAATAATATTTTGAGCGGTATACTTTCATTGTCAACATAACAACCAAGAGATGGCGATATCTTCCATGCTACACACATTATAGGCGGTTCCCAAATAGAATGGTAAAGTTTATACTCCCCCTTCCACCAACAAGCATCAATCCATGGCTTGCTCGAAACAACGAGTGCCTCCAACTAACAAGAGTCTCAGGGGGAGTTTTGTTTGCAATTATTTTGATTTAGTTTGCATAAAGCATGGGACTGGGCATCCCGTTGACCAGCCATTTATCTCGTGAGTGAGGAGCGGAGTCCACTCCACTTGAGAATAACCCGCCTAACATGGAAGATATAGACAACCCTAGTTGATACATGAGCTATTCGAGCATACAAAACATGATATTTATTTGATGGTTTAGAGTTTGGCACATACAAATTTACTTGGAACGGCAGGTAGATATCGTATATAGGTAGGTATAGTGGACTCATGTGGAATAACTTTGGGGTTTAAGGGATTGGATGCACAAGCAGTATTCCCACTTAGTACAGGTGAAGTCTAGCAAAAGACTGGGAAGCGACCAGCTAGAGAGCGACAACAGTCATGAACATGCATTAAAATTAATCAACACCGAATGCAAGCATGAGTAGGATATAATCCACCATGAACATAAATATCGTGAAGGCTATGTTGATTTTGTTTCAACTACATGCGTGAACATGTGCCAAGTCAAGTCACTTAAATCATTCAGAGGAGGATACCACCCTATCATACCACATTATAACCATTTTAATAGCATGTTGGCACGCAAGGTAAACCATTATAACTCATAGCTAATCAAGCATGGCTCAAGAAACTATGATCTCTAATTGTCATTGCAAACATGTTTATTCATAATAGGCTGAATCAGGAACAATGAACTAATCATATTTACAAAAACAAAAGAGGTCGAGTTCATACCAGCTTTTCTCATCTCAGCCAGTCCATCATATATTGTCATAATTGCCTTTCACTTGCACGACCGAACGATGTGAATAATAATAATAGTGCACGTGCATTGGACTAAGCTGGAATCTTCAGGCATTCAATAAACAGGAGAAGACAAGACAATATGGGCTCTTTTGTCAGGTAAACAATAATGCATATAAGGGCCACTTTAACAATTTAATTATGGTCTTCTCCTATCGACCCCCAAAGAAAAGAAAAGAAATAAAACTATTTACACGGGAAAGCTTCCAACAAGCAAAAGAAGAACAGGAAATATTTTTGGGTTTTCTTTTTAATTATTACTACAAGCATGGAAATTAAACTAACTAAAAGCTACAACTATTTTTTTGATTTTTCTTAAGGTTTATTAAACACACAAGAAGAAAGCATAAAAAGGGAAATAAACTAGCATGGATGATACAATGAAAAAGTATGAGCACCGACATCTAGCAATGAGTGTGTGAACATAAATGTAATGTCGGTGGGAAATACGTACTCCCCCAAGCTTAGGCTTTTGGCCTAAGTTGGTCTATGGCCACGGTTGGCCTGGCGGATATCCATAATAGTAGCTGGGGTCGTAGTGCGATGCAGCGGCTATCGCCTATTGAGCTTCAGCGTGGCAAGGACCGGCCTCCTCTCTCCTCTCCTACTCATTTGCCTCCTCTCTAGTAATAGTATATCTTCCTCTTGCCTGATAATTGTAAGTGCATCTAGTGCCAACCCTAATTGGTTTTGGAGTATTGATGACAAACCTAGTTGAGGGACTAATGTGTTTGTGAGAATTGCAGGATAACACAGGTAGAAGTCCCTCATTGATTCGGTTTTCCTACCAGAGATGACCCCAAAAAATGTATGAAGACATTGAAGTCAAAGGTGGTAAGTGAAGGCATTCACCTTGAAGACTATGACAAGAGAAGACATCGCATGAAGACTATGGAGCGCGAAGACTTAGATCTTTCGTAGTTCTTTTTCTTCCTTGTTGAGTCATAGGAACCACCGTACTGTTAAGTGAGGTCCAAGAGAACTAGTCAGAATGACTGAAGTGATGCTTAACCAAAATCCTATGTCGTCGAGTGAAGACTATGAGAGCGAATCTTGTTCAGCGTTGGACAAGTCAGCTTTGCTTGTAACCCATGTAAAGTTGCCGTGTGTGTTTAAAATCTGACCGTTGGAACACGTCAGTTCCTTAGTGGCGCAGGGTCATTTCGGACAAATCAGGTCGGGTTGCCTAGTGGCTATAAATAGCCCACCCCCTACAACCATAAACGGTTGGCTGCTCAGAGTTAAAGTACGCTTTTGTCATTTGAGAGCAACCCACCTCGAAGCCTTTGACAGAGAATTCCTTGAGAGGATAAAGCCCTAACCACCCAGAGCCAAAGAGTGTTAGGCATCACTTAAGTCTTCTTGTCTGTGTGATCTGAAGACTTATTACACTTGAGGACTGTGAATCCTCCAGCCGGTTAGGCGTTGCATTCTGAGCATCCAAGAGTCATTGTGGATCGCCAGTGAACGAAGTCTGTGAAGGTTTGGAAGTCTACCTTGAAGACTTACTAGAGTGATTGGGCGAGGACTGGGTGTCCTTAGCTCAAGGGGAATAAGGTGAAGACGAGGTCTTCTGAGTTGAATCTCAGCCTCCCTAACCAGACGTACAGTTGTCACAGCAACTAGAACTGGTCCAACAAATCATTGTCTTCAACGAGTCACTGGTTTCATCCTTCCCTTCCCTTTACTTACTGTTGGTCCTAGTGAAGTTACTGTATGATTGCATTATCTTCTGTCTTCACTGAGTGACTGCTTGTTCCGATTGGCTTCACAATATCTTCCTACCTGATCCTTACTGCCTAGCTACCATTAGTTATTGTGCTTTCACTTCATTGAATACATGACTATGGTTTTCCTAGTGTAGTCTACCTTCCGCTGCATGGTAATAGGTTTATTTCTATCGTTTGTCTTAGAAACTTACATGTTTTGAAGACTTTCATAAAAATCGCCTATTCACCCCCCCTCTAGTCGATCACTAGCACTTTCAATTGGTATCAGAGCAAGGTACTCCCTTGTTCTGTGTGATTCGCTTTAACCACCTGGAGTTTAGCTATGTCGACTGCAGGGATAATATAAGTCTCCGTTGCGTGCCCCGTCTTCGATGGAACTGAATATCCCTACTGGAAGAATAAGATGTGCATGCATCTTGAAGCCATTGATGTCGACCTAGGGTATGTCGTCAAGAACGGCGTTCCCAAGGCTGGAGAAGGTGTCACTGCCGCTGATGTCAAGAAGTTCGTTCAACTGGACTCTACTACCAAGAATATCATCTGTGGTCATCTGACCAAAGGACAGTATGGCCGCGTGAGTGCTTTGGAAACATCTAATCTAGTCTAGGACTGGCTATCCAAGGTCAACGAAGGCGTCTCAACCTAGAGAGATCAGAGAATCAGTGTCCTTCGCAACCTCTTCAACCGCTTCAAGAGAAATGACAATGAGAATGTCCAGCTCACGTTTGATCGACTCACTGACATCACAAATGAGCTTCAAGCCGTCGGCGCTACTAAGATCACCAAGCATGAAGTCGTCAAGACACTGTTGAGATCACTTGACAGTTTGTTTGACACCCTAGCCCTGATGATTCAAGAACGTCCTGATTTCAAGACACTCGATCCGTCTGACATACTTGAGAGGCTCAACACACACGAGTTTCAGCTTTCTGAGAAAAGAGACATCTACGGTCCCAACTATGGGCGAACTCGTGCCTTGAAGGCAAAGGCTGTGTCCTCATCTGAAGAAGAATCTAACAACAGTTCTGATCATCTTGAAGACATTGGAAGGGAGCTTGCTATGCTTGTGAAGAAGTTCCAAAAATTCACCAAGAAGAAAAGCCTTAGAAAGTCTTCACGATCAGGCTCAAGGAATGATGAAGCTTTTGCTCATGACAACAAGAAGAGAACATGTCACAAGTGCAAGAAACCTGGCCACTACATCTCTGAGTGTCCACAGTGGGACAATGAGAAAAAGAGGAAGAAGAAGAAGAAGAGCAAGGAGTATGACTCTAACGACAAGAAGAAGAAGAAATACTCAAAATCTTCTTCCAAGTCTTCCTCCAAGTCTTCATCACACAAGAAGAGCTCATCTGGCAAGGCACGTGCGTTTGTTGGCAAGGAAATGGACTCTGAGGAGGAGTCCGCTTCTGAGGAGGCGGAGGTGGAGTCTGAGGAGGAGTCCGATTCTGGTGTTGCGAGTCTGGCTACAGCATACTTTGCCAAGTCCATCTTCAACACTGAAGACAATGACTTCATCACCGACACCGATGCAAATGACAAGGACTACTCCACTCCTTCCTACTGCTTCATGGCATGCGGTGCCAAGGTAAACACACGCACTACTCACTATCAAACATCTAGTGACGATGACTCTGATTGTGGTTCCAAACCCAGCTACAAAACACTTGCTAAAATTGCAACTGAACAACAAAAAGCTATGGAACACATTCAAAAACTGTTAGACAAAAGCGATGATCTGTTAGACGCTGAAATGACTCAATCTCAGTCCTTAATTGAAGACATAAAAAATCTTCATGTTAAGTATGAGGAACTTGAAAGTCGTCATGAAACGCTCTCAACAACTCATGAAAGGCTTTCCTATGATTATCTTCAAAGGAATCAAGATCTTGGGAAATTGAGAGCGGCTCATGAAGATCTTCAAAAGGAAAACGAGTCACTTCGCGCCGAACAGATCAGTTCCGCTCAGGAAGGATTTGAACCACCATGTGTTAAATGCATTGAGCGTGATAACGCTACTTCTGTTGCTGAATGTTCTACTGCTGCTACTGTTGCAATATCTTCAACTGTTGATGTGGTAACTAACCCCTCTGCTGAGGATACCACTGCTATTGCTGATCAGAATGCTAGGTGGAAGACACTGCTTGAAACAGGGATGTACAAAAGTCTCAAAGGGCATCAAACACTTTGTGATGTCCTCAAAAGGCAGATCCTGAACCGAAACCTTAGGAAAGAGGGTGTTGGGTTCGAAAGGAAAATGAATGCTGATGGCTCTTACTGGAAACCTGAGCAGTACCCCAAAACCACATGGGTTGCTGCAAAGGAACCTTTAGCAGATCCATCCACTCTATCCGGCTTCACTTGTGTTAACCCCATTGTTATTGATGAATCCTTTGATGCAAACTATAAACTATTTAAGAATCAGAATGGTGAAGTGTTTGCCAGGTATATTGGTACTAACTGCAGGAATGGACCGCCTATGAAGAAGATCTGGGTGCCAAAAAGGTGTTTGGAGAATCTTCATGTGAATGTCATCATGACACCACAGGTGAAGAAGACAAACCCCAGACCACAGGCTTCATACGGTCCAAAGGTTTCATACAGAAAGAGGACTCACCTGAGTCACACTAACGCAAATATTTTGCAGGGAAGCCATACTCAGGCCTATGAATATGTGTGCAGTCCATCAAACCGCCATTTTCATAAGACCAAGAACTATTCTGCTTATTCTTATGAGTACTATTGTCCTCCTGCAAGACTTTTTGCTAGGGCTCCAAAGCCACAGTTCTGAGATGGTGCACTTAGACTTATTGCTTCGAAGCCACCCCTGAAGATGTGGGTGGCTAAGAAAGCTTAACTCTCTTTTGCAGGGAAAGGTCTCCAGACGAAAACCAAAATCGTCTGATGCTATTGCTGGGGACCTTAAACATCTTGTAGGGCACAAGATCAAATGCCCAAATGGTCTTATTATGTACTTTGTTCCTGAATCGCATGCAACTTGCCCTATCAGTCCTAATCTCGATCTAAGCTTTAATAATCCACTGTTTCGACAAATGTTTTTGCTTCACAATTCTCTTCGTGAAGCCTATCCCCCTAACTGCACTGTAGGGTACGACACTAGCTGCTTCAGAATGGATTATTGATAGTGGGTGTACAAATCACATGACTGGCAAGAGAAGCCTTCTCATGGACTCAACTTTACGTCCATCTGAGAAAAGTCACATCACATTTGCTGACACTAGTAAAAGCAAGGTATTGGGTCTAGGTAGAGTTGCAATCTCAAAGGATCAACACATGGATAAAGTCATGCTTGTTGAATCCCTTGGTTTCCACTTAATGTCTATCTCAATGCTTTGTGATTTAAACATGATTGTGATGTTTGGAAAATATCGTTGACTTGTACTAATGGAATCTGACAAGTCTGTAGTGTTTGAAGGGTATCGAAAAGATGATTTGTATGTTGTAGATTTCTCAGCAGGACCACAACTTGCAGTATGTCTTCTAGCAAAAGCTTCTGAATGCTGGCTCTGGCATCGAAGGCTAGGGCATGCTGGCATGAGGAACCTACACACCCTTGCAAGGAAGAAGCATGTCATAGGCATCGAGGGCGTCAAGTTCAAGAAGGATCACTTATGCGGTGCCTATGAAGCAGGAAAGATGACGAGGGCCAAGCATCCCTCGAAGACAATCATGACAACGACTCTACCCTTTGAACTGCTACACATGGATCTTTTCGGTCCCACTCATTAGTCAACTCTTACTACTACTGCTTGTCTCTATGGCTTTGTCATTGTTGATGATTATTCAAGATATACTTGGGTGCATATAATCCTTTACAAGACTGAAGTGCAGGATGTCTTCAGACACTTCACCAATCGAGCAATGAACAACTATGGCGCCAAGATAAAGCACATCAGAAGTGTCAATGGCATTGAATTCAAAAACACTGGCCTGGATACATATCTTGATACTTTGGGCATCACACATGAATTCTCAGCTCCATACACGCCACAGCAGAATGGCGTCGTGGAACGCAAGAACAGAACACTTATTGAGATGGCTCGGACGATGCTTGATGAATACAAGACTCCAAGAAAATTCTGGCCTGAAGCCATTGACACTTCATGCCATATCATCAACCGTGTTTATCTTCAGAAGCTTCTAAACAAGACATCCTATGAGCTCCTTACTGGCAAGAAGCCAAATGTCAGTTACTTCAAAGTATTTGGCGCCAGGTGCTGGTTCAAGGATCCACATCATACTTCAAAATTTGCACCAAAAGCACATGAGGGTTTTATGCTTGGATATGGAAAGGATTCGCACTCCTACAGAGTCTTCAATCTATTTCATTATAATGTGGTTGAAACAGTGGATGTGCGGTTCGATGAGACTAACGGCTCACAAAGAGAGCACCTGCCAAATGTGCTAGATGAAGTTCCATCCAGTGAATCAATCAAACTTATGGGAACTGGAGAAATCATACCTTCTGAAGCTCAACCTGAAGAGGAGCTTATCATCTTTGCACCTGAACAACCTGAAGACAATGCTCATCCTGAAGACAATCCCTCTAACAATGACAATGATCAGCAGGAGCAAAATCTTCGTCCTGTACATCCTCGTGTTGCAAATGAAGTGCAGATTGAGAGAATAATTGATAGCATCAATGCACCAGGTCCACTCACTCATTCAAGGGCAACACAGCTAGAAAATTTCTGTAGGCACTTCGCATTCGTCTCAATAACTGAACCCAAGAAAGTTGAAGAAGCCTTCATGGAACGTGAATGGATTCAAGATATGCAAGAAGAGCTTCAACAGTTTGAGCTGAATAATGTATGGGAACTGGTTAAGCGTCCTGATCCTCGGAAGCACAATATAATAGGCACCAAATGGATATATCGCAACAAGCAAGATGAGCATGGTCAAGTTGTCAGAAACAAAGCTCGCCTCGTTGCTCAAGGATACACTCAAGTTGAAGGGATTGACTTCGATGAAACATTTGCTCCTGTGGCTAGACTTGAAGCCATACGCATACTACTGGCTTATGCAAATCATCATAACATACTTCTATATCAAATGGATGTGAAGAATGCTTTTCTCAATGGCAAGATTGAAGAAGAAGTGTATGTTGCACAACCGCCTGGCTTTGAAGATCCAAAACATCTTGACATGGTGTACAAGCTCAACAAGGCACTGTATGGCCTCAAACAAGCTCCTCGGGCTTGGTATGACACACTCAAAGACTTCCTGAAGAGAAAAGGCTTCAAATCTGGTTCCCTCGACCCCACTCTCTTCACGAAGACATATGATGGTGAACTGTTTGTGTGCCAAATATATGTGGATGACATTATCTCTGGCTGCACCAATCAGAAATACAGTGAAGAGTTTGGATATATGATGCAAGAGCAATATCAGATGTCCATGATGGGTGAACTGAAGTTGTTCCTTGGTCTTCAAATATGTCAGCAACGCAATGACATCTTTATATCCCAAGAGAAGTATCTCAAAGATTGCCTGAAGAAGTTTGGTATGCAAGACTGCAAGGGCTTCACGACGCCAATGCCAGCCAAACATCATCTGGGTCCCGACGACAATGGTAAAGAGTTCGATCAAAAGGTATACCGCTCCTTGATTGGTTCTTTACTTTATCTATGTGCATCTAGGCCAGATATTATGCTTAGTGTTTGCATGTGTGCTCGATTCCAAGCGGCACCAAAGGAATCGCATCACTTAGCTGTGAAGCGAATTCTTCGATATTTGGCTTACACCCCAACTCTAGGATTATGGTATCCAAAGGGCTGAGAGTTTGATCTGGTTGGATTCTCGGATGCTGATTATGCTGGTGACAAGGTGGATTGCAATTCTACATCAGGCACATGTCATTTTCTGGGACGATCACTTGTATGTTGGTCTTCAAAGAAGCAGAACTTTGTATCTCTCTCCACTGTTGAATCTGAATATATTGCTGCTGGATCTTGCTGCGCTCAGGTTCTGTGGATGAAGCAAACACTCAAAGACTATGGCATTCATCTGAAGCAAGTGCCACTCTACTACGATAACGAAAGCGCCATCAAGATTGCCAACAACCCAGTTCAGCACTCGAAGACAAAGCACATTGAAATTCGTCATCACTTTCTCAGAGATCATGTTGTGAAGGAAGATATTGATATCATACACGTCAACACTGAAGAGCAATTGGCAGATATCTTCACCAAGCCCTTGGATGAGAAGAGATTTTGCAAGTTACGGTGTGAGCTAAATATCTTGGAATCCTCAAATGTCCTGTGATCAGGCACACATCCTAACACTTATGCATATTGAGGACTTAGATGTGCAACACACGAAGTAAAGTATATCTTCAATCAATGAAGACATACATTCTAAGTGTGAATACATTAATGTGGAATTTGACTTCGGAGCGCCACGATAATTGTGCGCCGTGTCTGGGTCTAATACTTCCTATACGGTGGGTAACGCCACCACAAAATTCGTCTGTTTGAAGTGTTTTACCCATGGTGTTACATTTGGTTTGGCTTCAATCTCAACATGTCTTCATGATTATCTTCATTATGTTGATCATATATATATACTAGTGTTCTGTCCTCTACAGCATTCACTTATAGCTATGTCTTCTTGTTGAATCTTTTGAACTAAGTGAATGTGATCAGACCCTAACCTCTCTATGCTTTCTATCTCAAACTCTATCTCTCCAAATCATATGCATTCTATTGAAACTGTCGAATATCTTCTCTGCGTCCTTGTCAGCAGAAGATACAGAGACAAACATTAAGTCTGTTTTCAATGCTAATTCCTTCACCTGAAACCCGGAGAAGTGGGAACGACCACCCGGCAATCCTGGCGTGCGTGGGAACGTGGAACAACCTCCGATATGTTGCATGATGGCCACGTGTCCTTCAGATGTGAATCGCCAGGGGCACCTGTGTAATAACACTGTGTCGTCCCTGTCTGTCGGAGTAATGGGCCACGGATAGGCCGACCCGAGCCCCAGAACCTTTCAAGACATCGGGGCGGGCTGCGCCCTCAAGACCCAAGGACAAAGAGCCGCCTTCTGAGGAGTCAACGACAAGAAGGCTGACTGCCCGCTCACGGCCAAGTCCCAGGGACGGCTTCAGGATAAGCCGACTCCTGATTGGCGACTTCCAGAGAAGCCGACTTCGGGGAGTCGGCCCGCGACTCCAACAAACCCCATGACCTAATCGAAGGGGACAGGGCAGGGGCGTGGCTACAGTGAAGCCCACTCCCGCCCCTTACCAAGGGCAGGCATGGCCACAGCACGCCGTACCCGGGAAGATCTCTGTGCGGCGTGGCACTGTTGCCCTGCCGGCCCTGACATTAGCACCACAGGATCGAATCCTGCGCCCATGACAGCTTGTCTGTACGGCCCGGAGGCAGCTGGTCCCACCTGTCAGTGAGACCCTAGGAGACGGCGAGAGGACCGCTAGTCGGATCCGTCAGGAGTCGGCCCCGGGGAGTCGGCCGAGCCCTCCCCTGGGCCCCACGTACCATTAATCAAGATGTGATGCGGAGTGGCAATAGTGATCGCCCGCCAGGCGGCGGGACTGTTGCCACGACCCCATGACCAAGCCCGCGTCATCAGAAGCACGGCTACAGTAATCAGCAGCCGGTAAGACCCGCCCGCGGCGGACACGGCCTGTCGGCTTCGTACCAGACCAGTCGGCGGGGCCCACCAGTCGGCGTGCCCCAGCAGTCGGCGGAGAAGTCGGAGGCCAGAGGCACTGACGGCTGGGCCCGCGCCCGGTCGGATTACCATTGTACCCCTGGGGGGTAGGCCTATATAAACCCCCCAGGGCACCCGTGCAAAGGGTTGGAACCCAGTAGCTCTAGACCATATCAGATAGAAGGAGAGAGCTAGCCTTGCCCTCTCCTACCTCTAAGAAATAGCTCAAGGAGAAACCGTGTAAACACTTGTCCATAGTGATCATGCGGAGACCCCGCAGAGCAGCAATAGGGGTATTATCTCCCCGGAGAGCCCTGAAGCTGGGTAAGATTCACTGGCCTGCATGTCTTCGCCTCATCCAGTTTCCAGGCACCGGCGACGTTCTACTTGCCCCCACCATGATAATCCATCCTTTGGCATATGTCGCACCAAACCCCTGACATTTGGCGCCCACCATGGGGCATGGTGAACCGCCGTCCAGAGATCTGTTCTGGACGGGAACCCTTTTCCTCCCTGGCGAGCGCAGCCAGCCAGGCATGCCAGACGAAGTTTGCATCGACGTGATGCATGGTGTTGAGATCACCTGCGCAGCCAGCTCCTTTGCCGAACTTGTCGGCGAGGTCCGCCTCTCCGACGAACCTGCGTCCGACGCAGGCACGGGTGGCCCCAAGAACCTTCTCGCGGGCCTCCTCGATCAACTC
The DNA here is from genome assembly GCF_056163025.1 of Triticum urartu. NCBI lineage: Eukaryota > Viridiplantae > Streptophyta > Magnoliopsida > Poales > Poaceae > Triticum > Triticum urartu. The sequence continues at coordinate 422,516,070 of NC_141873.1, read as the reverse complement.
CACGTTTCCGGTGAGCCCGCCGTAGACTTGGAGTCCGTAGGCTCCACCGACCCGATGCTGGTCGACTCCGACACAGCCGCGCTCGACGCGTTCCCCACCAATGTGGTGGTCTACGACGAACCTCTCCCTCGCGTAGAGAGCAACAGAAGCACTGTCACCGAGGTGCTAGTCATCAGCCATGACGAGTCCCCCGACGGAGGAGCGGCGTTACAAGACCTAACTGCGCCCATTCCGGAAGACGTTGACGCAGAGACGTTAGAAGCGCGCCGCCTTCAGCTCGTTGAAGGCGCGAAGAAGCTGGCCAGCATGAGACGCTTGTCAGAAGCTTCCCAGCGGGAGATGGATCGCGCCGTTGGCGGCTCGCCGGCCCCGGCAGGGCCCAACCGCCTTGGCGCGGTCCAGCAGCGCGGTGTAGCCATCGCCAGCCTGTTTGGGGCTAGCCGCCCTGTGTACGCTACACAGCGGAGAACATCCGAGCCGCCCAGGCAGCGGTGGATGAGCTGGACAATTTCGAGGGTGACGAATGCCGCCTTGTGATTGAGCCAGTCCAGCGGCTCCTCGACGCGGCCGCCGCGCAGAACGAGGCCGGATGCCACACGGAGGCGCCGCAGCGGCCAAACGACGACCCGCACCAAGATCAAGGTGCAACGTCTCGGACGCCGACTGGCGGCGCCCGAGGAAGAAGGGGCAAGGAGCCGGCTGTCAGCCACAGTCGGACTCACATTACCATAGAGCACGACCGAGACGACCGCCCGAGAGCAGTGGAACGACGGGACGACTGTCCGCCTCCCCCTCCCCGTAAGGAGAGGCGAATCTCCCCGCCGCCTGTTGACCATCCGACTCTCGGTGACCACCTTGGCCCCCGAGAGGGAGTTGGAGAGAATGACGCCCGCCACCGGATCGACCGACATCACCGGTCCCTGGCGCTGGAAGAAGAAGAGGAGCTGGGTCCGCCTTGTTTCGGGCCCCGCATTTGGGACGAGCCCTTTCCCAGAGGGTTCACGCTCCCAAGAGACACGCCCAAGTACACCGGCTCTGTGAAGCCGGAAGACTGGCTGGTCGACTACTCCACGGCTGTCAGCATAGCAAACGGCAACAAACGTGTTGCCGTAAAATACGTTCCGCTCATGCTTCAGGGCACGGCCCAGACATGGCTGAACAGCCTGAGGCCCCGCAGCATCAATAGCTGGGTTGACTTCACCGAAGTGTTCGTCCACAACTTCACCAGCACGTACAAGCGTCCCCCCAAGCCTTGACAGCTCTCCTTGTGCGTGCAAGGTCCTGACGAGTCGACTCGCGACTACCTCACGCGTTGGGCTGAGCTCCGGAACTCCTGCGAGGGCATGCACGAGGTGCAGGCCATCGAGTACTTCACAACCGGGTGCCGAGAAGGCACCCTCCTCAAGCACAAGCTCCTCTGCGACGAGCCAGAAACCCTCGACGAGCTGCTGATCATAGCGGACAAGTACGCCACGGCCGACTCCATGAAGGTGGAAATTCAAGTCAGCATAACTGGCAAAGTGGCCCCTCAAGCTCCAAGGACTCCGGCGGGAGACGCCAGCCGGCGGCAACCGCAGGGCGACCACAAGCGCAAGGCCCCGCAGCCGGCTTCCAGCAGCCGGCAGGTCGTGACCCTTGAAGCCCAGCAGCCGGATGGGCAGCCCCCGCTCAAGCGACACAAAGGCGGCAAGACAAACTGGTTGTCGGCCTTCTCCTACGAGCAGACCCTAGATGGACGTTGCAAATTCCACAGCGGCATGAGGCCGTTGAATCACACCACCCGGAAGTGCCACTGGCTCACCAGGATTGCCAGGGGAGACGGCCTCCTGCCTCCCCCGCCGGCTAGGCAGCCGCTTCCGCCTCCCCCCCAGCACCCGGCTGCTAGGCCAGTCGGCACAGTGCAAGACGAATACCCTGAAGAACACGGAGCCTACGTGGTGTTTACCAGTATGGCTGATGATCGACGCAGAAGGCGGCTGCAGCGACAAGAGGTGAATGCAGTAGCGTCAGAAATGCCAGAGTTCATGCACTGGTCTGAAAAGCCCATCAGCTGGAGCAGGGCTGACCACCCAGAGGTGATGCCGAGTCCGGGCTCCTATGCCTTGGTCTTGGACGCCACCTTTGCCACGGATAGACGAGCTGCGCGTTTCTCGCGAGTCCTAATAGACGGAGGCAACAACATCAATATCCTGTACAAGGACACCATGGAGAAGTTAGGAATCAAGCAAAGACAGCTTCAGAACAGCCGGACAGTGTTTCACAGCATTGTACCTGGGCTTTCTTGCTCGCCGATCGGCAAGATCTTGATGGACATCCTCTTTGGGGACAAAGATCACTTCCGAAGAGAGTCTGTTTGGTTTGAGGTGGTGGACCTTGAGAGCCCATACCATGTACTACTTGGCCGACCCGCCTTAGCCAAGTTCATGGCAGCCCCCACTACGCTTACCTCAAGATGAAGATGCCCAGTTCCAGAGGAATTCTGACTGTGGCTGGCGACTACCGGAAGTCGTCTGCTTGCGCGGCTGAGAGCAGTCGGCTGGCTGAGTCCCTGGTAATTGCAGCCGAGAAGCGGCTCCTCGAGCGAGTTGTGGCGATGGCCGGCAAGCAGCCCGAGGTATCGCCCAACCCAAAACAGTCGGAGGCTCAGGGTTCGTTCAAGCCGGCCAAAGAGACAAAGAAGATACCCTTGGATCCGGAGCACCCAGAGAGGTACGCCGTCGTAGGTGCAAACCTCGAAAGCAAATAGGAAGGCGAGCTCGTCGATTTCCTCCGTGAGAATCGGGACATCTTCGCATGGTCCCCCAAAGAAATGCCAGGTCTGCCGATGGAATTCGCCAAGAACAACTTACATGTCCGATCTGATGCAAAGCCGGTCAGGCAGCCCCTGCGCTGCCTATCAGAAGAGAAGAGAAGAGTGGTTGGAGAGGAGATAGCCCGACTCCTAGCAGCCGGCTTCACTATGGAAGTTTTCTTTCTGGAGTGGCTGGCAAATCTGGTCCTGGTACTAAAGAAGAACAAACAGTGGTGAATGTGTATTGACTACACAAGCCTCAACAAGGCCTGCCCCAAGGACCCATTTGCTCTACCAAGAATCGATCAGGTGATAGACTCCACAGCCGGATGCGAGCTGTTGAGTTTCTTGGATGTTTACTCAGGATATCACCAGATCAAGCTGAACCCAGCTGACAGATTGAAGACCGCCTTCATCACGCCGTTTGGAGCATTCTGCTACCTCCCATGACATCCGGCTTGAGGAATGTCGGCGCCACCTTTCAGTGTTGCATGCAGAAGTGTCTCCTCAAGCAGCTCGGCAGGAATGCCCACGTCTACGTGGACGACGTGGTGGTGAAGACGGAAAAACATGGAACACTGCTGGAAGACCTCAAGGAGAGCTTTGAAAACCTACGCCGATTCCAGATCAAGCTCAAACCCGAGAAGTGTGTCTTCGGGGTACCAGCCGGCCAACTCCTTGGCTTCCTGGTCTCTGAACGCAGCATAGAATGCAACCCAGTAAAAATCAAGGCCATTGAGAGAATGGAGGTACCCGGCCGACTGCTGGATGTGCAAAAGTTCACCGCCTGCTTGGCGTCCATCAGCCGATTCATCAGTCGGCTGGGCGAGAAAGCTCTCCCCTTATACCAACTGATGAAGAAGACCACTTTTTTTGAGTGGAACCATAAGGCGGACGAAGCTTTTCTCCAATTGAAGATGATGCTGACTACTCCACCCATCCTGGCGGCTCTGACTCCCAAGGAACCTATGCTCCTGTACATCGCCGCCACCAGCCGGGTAGTCAGCACGGTCATTGTAGTGGAATGCAAGCAGGAAGGGAAGGCGCTACCTATCCAGAGACCGGTATATTACCTGAGCAAGGTGCTGTCGACCTCCAAGAAGAACTATCCCCACTACAAGAAGATGTGCTATGGCGTACACTTTACTGCCAAGAAATTGAAGCCTTACTTTCAAGAGCATCCAATCACGGTGGTCTGCACGGCCCCGCTCGCCGAGATCATTGGTAGCCGAGATGCTTCCGGCCGAGTGGCCAAGTGGGCCATAGAGCTGGCTCCCTACACCATCTACTACCAGCCCCACACCGCCATCAAGTCACAAACACTGGCTGACTTTCTCGTCGACTGGGCCGAGACCCAGTACCTGCCTCCAGCGCCCGACTCCACCCATTGGCGGATGCATTTCGACGGCTCCAAGATTCCCACCGGCTTGGGAGCTGGTGTCGTCCTCACTTCCCCTAAAGGAGACAAGCTCAAATATGCACTGCAAATCCATTTTGCCACCTCCAACAACGTCGCCGAGTACGAGGCACTCATTCACGGGCTCCGGCTTGCCAAAGAACTAGGCATCCACCAGATCTTGTGTTATGGCGACTGGGACTTAGTGGTCTAGCAGTCATCTGGCGACTGGGACGCGAAAGATGCCAACATGGCGAGTTACCGTTTCCTCGTGCAACAACTCAGTGGGTATTTCGAGGGGTGCGAGTTTCTCCATGTGCCAAGAAACGACAATGACCAAGCAGATGCCTTGGCACGAATCGGCTCTACCCGCCAAGCAATACCATCTAGCGTCGCCCTTCAACGCCTCCTCAAGCCGTCCGTCAAGCCTTCACCAGAATCAGACTCCATCTTCATACCGGCTCCTCCCGAAGACGTCGGATCCGACTCCAGAGCCCCGGCAGGCGGCACGAGGATCTCGGCCGATGACTCCGGAGCCGCCACAGTCGAGGCCAGCCCAGGGACTGCGGAACCCAGCCCAGGGACTGCGGTGGCGGACTCAAAGACTCCAGAACTCGACCCAGGGGCAGCCCCAATCGGCCCGAGGACCTCATTAACCCAGCAAGCAGTTGTTGACTCCAACCCGCCGCCCTCCAGCCCAGCCGCCCTCGTCCAAGTCGCAGTTCTGGTAGTCGAAGAAATAGCAGCACCCTCATGGGCCCAGCCCATCCACTCAAATTCCTGGTGAACAAAGAGCTACCAACTGATGAGACCTCAGCTCGGCAAGTACAACGCCAGGTGGCAGCCTATACCATAGTCAACAGAGATCTGGTCAGACGCAGCGTCACTGGTGTCTACCAGCGCTGTGTAGAGCCAGAGCAAGGCCAGGAAATTCTCAAAGACATCCATCAAGGCGAATGCGGCCACCATGCGGCTTCAAGAGCACTGGTCGCCAAAGCCTTTTGGCACGGTTTCTTCTAGCCGGCTGCCTTGGAAGAGGCCAAGGATTTGGTCCAAAAATGCAAAGGATGCCAAAAGTTCAGCTCCAAGCCGCACCAGCCGACTTCTGCGCTCAAGACCATCCCCATTGCCTGGCCTTTCGCAGTTTGGGGTCTAGACATGGTGGGACCATTCAAGACAGCACGAGGTGGTTTAACTCACCTACTTGTCGCAGTGGACAAGTTAACCAAGTGGATAGAAGTGAAGCCAATTAAGAAACTCAACGGTCCGACAGCCGTGACTTTCATCACCGATATCACAATTCGGTATGGCATACCACACAGCATCATCACCGACAACGGCACAAATTTTGCCAAAGGCGCCTTGGCCCGTTTCTGCGCAACACAGGGCATCCGACTAGACTTAGCATCCATCGCCCATCCGCAGTCAAATGGCCAAGTGGAGCGAGCAAACGGCCTCATCCTGTCAGGCATCAAGCCTCGGCTGATCGAGCCTCTGGAGCGCTCGTCTGGCTGCTGGCTCGACGAGCTGCCAGCCATCCTCTGGAGTCTGCGCACGACTCCAAACAAGTCAACCGGCTTCACGCCCTTCTTCCTCTTCTACGGCGCCGAAGCCGTCATCCCATCGGACATAGAGTTCGACTCCACACTAGTCACCATGTACACCGAGGAAGAAGCAGAAGAAGCACGACATGACGGCGTCGATCTGCTGGAAGAGGGCCGGCTGTTGGCACTCAGCCAGTCCAGCATCTACCAGCAGAGCCTGCGCAGATACCACAACAGGAAGGTCAGGCCAAGATATTTCCAAGAAGGCGACCTTGTGCTCCGGCTGATCCAGCGAACAGCCGGCCAGCACAAGCTGTCGGCACCTTGGGAAGGCTCTTTCATCATCAGCAAAGTACTGGGCAAGGATTCCTACTACCTGATTGATGCTCAGAAGCCCCGAGCACGCAAGAGGGACGACTCCGGCAAGGAGACAGAGCGGCCATGGAATGCAGATCTCCTCCGAAGATTTTACAGTTGATGCAGTAAGTACCACGCTACCTTTTGTATTAAAGTACCAAGACTTCGGGGCCCCCGAGATGAGCTCGGGGACTGCCCTCTTTTGTCTGTATGATAAAAATTATGCCTACAAGTATGTTACACTTTGTCATGCCGCTTGGCACCGGGCTCAACAAGTCAGCCCGGGGACTTGCCGCCTTGCACTATGAAATGCTTCCTGCAGCCGGGCAAGTAGTGTGTAACACCTAAACCGTCTTCTGTCAGAAGCCACAGCTCGCAGAGCGACTGTACGGTGGGTAGAGGTAAGGTAGAATGGGCGTTCGCATGAAAAATGGTTAAGGACGCAAAGCATAAAACATAGCTCAAGACGGTTTCCAGCGTTTTTTCGGATTCCCGCTTCCTATCCAACTTGCTCAAAAACTCTTTAAAAACGGCTAAGTACTTGCTTTCCGAAAGTAGCCAAGCACTTGATCCAGCGACAGTCCACAGAGCGGCTGTCCGATTGGCAAGGCAGGCAACTAAGAGAAAGCGGCAAAGGAAAAAAGCCAAAGGAGCAATGAGCAAGAAAAGATAGAACTCGGATAAATATATGTACATAACATAGGCCCTTGGCCGAATCTTCGAGCAGAAGCTCAAAATACACCCCGCAGGTGGAATTGTGCGAATTAACAAGTTCTTCAAAGACTACTGAACCAGATAAAATGAAAGATACAGCGGCAACTTAGGAGGCAGCAGACGGATTCGGAGGGTCGGAGGAGGCGCCAGCGTCAGGCGTCGGGGCAGCCGGCTGGCTAGTCTGGGCTTGATCGCCTCCGGTGGCAGTCGACTCGGTCGCACGCGGTTCGTTGCTGGAGGCGCGGTCGGGCTGAGGCTGGCCGTCTGCTCCGTCTTCTGGTGCCTCCGCCTCGCCTCCATCCTCCCCCTCGTCCTCCTCTTCGACGCTGGAGCCAATCACCTCCGCCGAGTCTTCGCCGTGGTCTGGGTTCATCCCAAACCACTCCGGCGGTACCTCCTTGCCGTCTTCATACCGCTCGGGGACGAAGATGCTGGTGTCGGTGTACTCGGCGATCGCCGCAGCATGCTTCACGAGGGCATCTTCCGCAGCCGCCAGCTCCGGCTCGGCCTCCGACCGAAGCGTGGCCAACCGGTCTAGATCGAGCCCCGGATACCACGCCTTGATGAACTCCAAGGCCCGACGCGCTCCAGCTCGGGCTGAAGAGCCCTTCCAGGCCTCAAGACGGCCAGCCGCGACCTCTAGCCAGCTGGCTGTTAGGCTGGGGGTGCGCGGAGCCTGCATGTCCGGCCATAGGGCGGCAACCGCCTGGGCACCAACACTCTGAAGCCGGCGCAGCATCCGGTGAGCTAGCTGAAGGCGAGCCTCGATGCTCAGGATGTGCTCGTCAAGAGTTCGGGGGGCGTCGGTGGCAATCTCTGCGCCTTCTGTCCTCCGACCTTCATGGTCAGCCTCGATTGCTTGGACGGCGGCCTGCGAGTGCCCAGGAAAGAAGTATGCCAAGACGGAAGAAACAAAGAAGCAAGTCAAAATCAAGGAATCGGCACGATTTATATTCGGCAGCTCAAAGATAAATAAGGAGACTCACCATCAATGATGTCTTCAATTTCGTGGAAGCCGGAAGCCAGCAGCGCCTCCTTGTCAGTCCAGGAGGAGCACTCGCTCGCGAACTCGGCTAGGAGGGCGGTTTCCGCTTCCTCCACCTCCTTTTGCATCTTCGCAAGCAGCTCCCTCTGCTCTGCCAACTGAGTGGCCAGCAGATCCCTCTGTGGTGAGCCTGCTGCACTCCTCCCCTTTGGCGCGCAAGGCGGAGTTGGCTTCGCTCAGCTGCTGTTGAAGAGCAGCGTTGGCTCTTGAAGAAAAGGAAGAAAGATAACAGTCATCAATAAAGTAGGTCGCCGGGAGGATCCGGCCCGACTGCTCAGCAGTCGGCCCAAATCTCGGGGACTACAGCCCACGGGTGCGCTAGCGCGCCCCCGTAGAGAAGAAAAAAGGACTTACTCCGGCTCTCCGCCAAGTCGGCGGTCCGCTTGCCCAGCTCTTCAACGTTACGGTTGAAGGTAGTGACGCGGAGGTTGTGGTAATCCTGCGACAAGCATTTCAGACAAAGTTAGTACCCAGAAGTTCATCAATTGGAGTTCCGGGCCGCCTGCTCAGCAGCCAGCACGAAACTCGGGGACTACACCCAGTGGGTGCGCTGGCGCGCCCCCACAGAGAGGAACTAGAAAACAAATACCAAAGGAAAAAACATACCCGGACGGCTGCCCGCGATGCTAGGAACACCTTGGTGCAACTCTGGAGAGCGTCGCCCTCAGCACAGAGCTTCGCCTAGATGTCCAGGAGCGCCCGGTTCAGCAGCCCTGTGCCGCCTCCTCGCACGGACCCAATAGGTGCGGCGCTCGTCGCTTCGGCGTCTGGGGTCGCCGAGCTGGCGGTGCCGGCTTCCAGGGGGCGGGGTGCCGAAGTCGCCTTCTCCAGACGACGGCACGTTGGCGAGCCAACTTGGAGGAGTAGCCTCGCCACGGCCTCGTCTTCGGTCGGTGGCACCGGAGGGTCCACTGGCTGCTCGCCTTGTGCGCCTTCAGACGGCGGCGGAGGCGGCGGCGGAACGTCCGCGTCCGGAGTAGAGGGGTCGCCGCCTTCCCTCTGCTCGACGGGGTTCTCGCCGCCGGCTTCTCTAGTCGGCCCCGTGAACTCCGGAGGCGGCGGTGCAGAGTTCAATGGGGTGACGAACACCGCTGATTGGCGGTGTGCGGCTTCCTCAACCTGCCGCTTTGTCGCGGCGGCGGCTTCGGCCTCCGCCAGTCTTTTCTTGGCGGAGGCCTCTGCCCTGTCGGCCTCCGCCTTCTCTAGGCGGAGGGCATCCTCTTCGTTGCGCTTCTCCCGCGCATTCCGCTCCGTCACCTCCGGAGGTCAGCAGCGAGGTCAATCCGCCGAGTGGTCGCGGACGTCTCCAATGACCCCATGACGGAGGCGGCGGTGACCCTCTCAAGAGTGAGGGGAGCCCTGAAGCAAGAAGAGCAAGCGAAGACTCAGACAAAGTTACAAAGAAAGAACAAAGCTTTGAGGACAAAATACTGACGCGGAGACCAATGGCGGCTTCTTCACTTCCTTACAGAAGCGGATGGCCTTCGCGGCCGCCTCGTCCCGCCGGGTCGCCGCAGTTGAGCCTTTGGGCTTCCTCGGCCGACTGCCGAACAAGGTCGGCACGGCCCTACGCTTCTTCCCGCCGCCTGGAGCGCCCGGCGCGGAAGAAGAGCCCGCGCTAGGCTGGCTGGCTCCTGGCCGATGGCGAGGGGCGACTTCTCCCTCGATGTTTTCTTCAGGCCAGTTGGCGAAGGTAGCCAAAGGCCTGAAGTCGCCTGTTGTTCCTCCTCCTCCCTCGGCGTCGTCTTCCAGAGCCGCCGCCCCCAGATCGGGGTCGTCGATGTGGCTCTCCGCCCGGTCGGCGAGGAACTCGCGGGCCGGCCCCGAAGTGCCGGCTGATGGGTGGAGGAGAGGATTCTGACCGAAGCCGGCTGGTCAAAACAAACTCGACAAGAAAGAAGACAGTCCAAAGAAGGAAAGGAAAGGGAACTCACCACGGGCGGGGGGTTGGTGCAGGAGTACGGCTCCTTGCCGAACCGCCAGTCCTCCAGGAGCTTGCTATCCGAGAGGTAGTTCACCATGAAGGCCACCTCCTAGTGAGGCATGTCCTTGGTGCACATCCGACTCGGGTCGCGGTGCCCGCTCATCTGGCATATCATGTGGGGGCGGCCTTGGAGCAGAAGAACTCGGTGCGCCACAAAGGCGGCTAGCAGGTCTGGACCAGTCAGGCCCTCTGACTGTGTCAGCACTCGGAGTCGCGCGACGGCGCCGGCTCCCGCAGGCGTCAGTGACCTGGCCCGGTACGACCAGTTGGGCAGTCTCCCAGCCAGCGGGCCGGCTTCGAAAGCCAGCAGGTTGACCCAGTCGCCCCTCATGGCGACGTTCCTAACGTAGAAGTAGGATCTCTGCCACATCTTCACCGACTTTATCAGCGAGATGGAGGGGAAGGGATTGTCGGCCCCCGACCTTCGCACGACGATGAAGGTGCCGCACTTCGCCGGCACACCCGCGGCCTGGGTGCCGAGCTTGGAGAAGAATAACTCCCCTAGCGCTCGAGGGTGGGGAGGACTCCGAGGAAGCCTTCGTACATGGCCACGAAGGCGGACAGTAGCACCACCGCGTTGGGGGTGAGGTGGTGCGGCTGGAGGCCCTAGAACTGCAGGAAGGACCAGAAGAAACTGCTCGCTGGCAGCCCAGCCCGTGCAGGCAGTGCGAGCGGAAGATAACCCGCTCGCCCTCCTGCGGCGCAGGGGAAATCTCCACCTTCGGCGCAAGATGCACCTGCAAGCGGTCCTCGCCAAGGAGCCGACGAGTTCGGCGGAGGAACTCGATATGGTCTTCATGAACTTCGGAGCCATCCCAGGTGCCGGAGCGCACCGGGGGAGGCGCGGCGACGGAGGAAGAACTCATCGCGTGCTATCGCCGCGGCGTTCGCTTGAGCTTGGGCGTGCGGTGGAGCGAAGAAGAAGAAGAGGAAGAGAGCGAGGAGCAGTGAGGAGGAAGATAGCGAGGAATAGTGGGAAGGAGGGGCGCGCGTGCCCCCCTCTTCCCCCTACTTATAGCCTCGTGGGCTGCGAAGCCGAGGGGGCGGACGTGGGGATTTACTGCGCCCACGGCCCCACGTCCCCCACGTCCCATGATAAAGTTACTGCGCGCAGTAACTCCATAGGAATCCCAACCGTCCATCGGGGCCGCAGCGGATCCGCTCAGGCGCCGAGGCACGGTAGTGGTGGGCCCCGCCTATGGGCCTGTCCCGTCGCGCGCGTAGGCTAGCAGGACGGCCCAGCCACGTGCCATCGCCTGCCAGGCCTAGAACGGGCGGCAGCCTGAAGGCTTAGCTAGCACACCACTTAAATCCCGCCGCGACGTTTGGAGTACCGAGCGAGTCAGAACTGAGTGAGTCCGAATCAAGCGAGTCCGACTCCTTCTAGTCGGCCTGGCAGAAGTCCATCAAAGACCATGTGTTGAGCACCCGGAAACAGAAACTGCTGAGGCTTCTCGGCCGATCGACCGCGGCGCCTCACTAGCTTCGGGGACTACTGTCGGAGTAATGGGCCATGGGTAGGCCGACCCAAGCCCCAGAACCTTTCAAGACATTGGGGCGGGCTGCGCTCTCAAGACCCCAGGACAAAGAGCCGCCTTTTGAGGAATCAACGACAAGACGGCTGACTGCCCGCTCACGGCCGAGTCCCAGGGATGGCTTCAGGATAGGCCGACTCCTAATTGGCGACTTCCAGAGAAACCGGCTTCGGGGAGTCGGCCCGCGACTCCAACAAACCCCATGACCTCATCGAAGGGGACGGGGCAGGGGCGTGGCTACAGTGAAGCCCACTCCCTCCCCTTACCAAGGGCAGGCATGGCCATAGTACGCCATACCTGGGAAGATCTCCGTGCGGCATGGCACTATTGCCTTGCCGGCCCTGACATCAGCACCACAGGACCGAATCCTGCGCCCACGATAGCTTGTCTGTACGGCCCGGAGGCAGCAGGCCCCACCAGTCAGTGAGACCCTAGGAGACGGCAAGAGGACCGCCAGTCGGATCCGTCAGGAGTCGGCACCCGGGAGTCGGCCGTGCCCTGCCCTGGGCCCCATGCACCATTAATCAAGATGTGATGGGGAGTGGCAATAGTGATCGCCCGCTAGGCGGCGGGACTGTTGCCATGACCCCATGACCAAGCCCGCGTCATCAGAAGCACCACTACAATAATCAGCAGCCCGCAAGACCCGCTCGCAGCGGACGCGGCCTGTCGGCTCCGTACCAGACCAGTCGGCGGGGCCCACCAGTCGGCGGGCCCCAGCAGTCGGCGGAGAAGTCGGAGGCCAGAGGCACTGACGACTGGGCCCGCGCCCGATCGGATTACCATTGTACCCCTGGGGGTAGGCCTATATAGACCCCCAGGGCACCCATGCAAAGGGTTGGAACCCAGTAGCTCTAGACCATATCAGATAGAAGGAGAGAGCTAGCCTTGCCCTCTCCTACATCTAAGAAACAGCTCGAGGAGCAACCGTGTAAACACTTGGCCATAGTGATCATGCAGAGGCCCCGCAGAGGAGCAGTAGGGGTATTATCTCCCCGGAGAGCCCTAAAGCTAGGTAAGATTCACCGGCATGATAAGCCATCCTTTGGCATATGTCGCACCAAACCCCCGACACTGTCCCTATAAATACACGCCTCACCAGAGTCATTATCCTTTCTTCCACTCTCGCACGAACCCTAGCGCCACCGCTAGCCCTCGACGACGCCAGTGACGAAGCGCTTAGCTGCCGCGACCTCTCCGACGCCGTCTTCACGCCGGCCGCGGACATCGTCTTCTCCGCCGTCGCCATAGGTGTCCTCCGTCGCCAAGTTAGGGCACGGACGATCGAACTACTCGGCCTCCTCTTCCACTCTGTCTAGCAGTTCCTTGTGTGGTAAATAAAACTTCCTTTTTACGCCCCTTTGATCCTATAGATTCGTCACTTTCTACCACAAGCAGTTTCTGTTCACACAAGTTGGATCCACTTCATACTGCATCTCATATTATGCCTACTATGTTCACTTATGCTTCACAAAGTAGTTAGATTCCTCACTTGTACTGATCTGTGTATTCGTACAAATCTGGAACCAACTCCTTATCTATGAGTGAATGTCTTCGCACGATGAGGTCAATGTCTTCTAAACTGATTTATCTTCAAAATCTTCTAAGAATGCATATGACCTCTTCCCCTTCCGTCGCACCTTAATGCTATCACAGGTACATGTCCGTGGGAGAATCCCTTGGTTCTCATAGTCTACATTCATTTGCAGAATTCTTACAGTATCATATAAATTCTCCTGAAGCCAGTTCATGTTTGTCCAGCAAGCGAAAGCCTCTGAAGCCTTTGAACGTGTTGAAGCCATTCAGTTTGAAGTTCATGGCTGCAGAGAAATCTGTAAGGAAGGGTGGTAGACAGCGTCGTGGGGGAACATCAAGAGATCTGCCCGATGACCTCTCAGAACTGTATAAGACAGATCCAGAAGAGGATTACAATCAGCGCAAGACACGAATCCAATGGATTCGACGATATTGGGCAGAACAGTGGTTCAAGTACAGGTTTGTGAAAAAGGAATATGCTGAGAAGAATGCCATCAAGCGACCATGGGGAGACATCCTATACAGAAATTTTCAACCCAGGTCCAGAGATGAAGGCATTGAACAAGGCTTCTATCCCTGCATGGTCCGTGGACCACAGCCTGCGGATGCTGACCCATCATCACTGCTATGGTGTCGTGACGACAATCTGTTCAAGCGCAACTTCCAGTTTGCCCAGAACTCAGCGAAGCAGAACAAGAAGTCATTGGGACTAGACTTCAACCCTGGTCCCTCTGCTCCCCGTGCCGATGGCACCCGTAGAGCTGAACCCAATCTTGTTGGGCCCTTCTATAACCTGGAAGGTCTCATTACTCATATCGTGGTTCAAGGGACAGCTGTGGATGAGCCTATAGATGACGCTGAATCTGATGAAGCGCCTGCAGCACCGAAGCCAAAGAAACTGAAGCAACCTAAAGTTTCAAAGCCTGCCTCAGCACCAGAAATCTCACGGGCGAAGCCACTGGCTACTGCACCTCCTGAAGACAGTGTGCGGTCTGAAGATCTGTCACTCATCTCCAAGCCCCCGAGAGTCAAGATGCCTCTGCCACACACCAGCCAAGAACTGACTGTTGCTGCTATTCTGTGCAACGATACCATTGATCTATCCAGCGATGAAGATCTTGCAGATGACGCTCTTGAGCAACTGATCAAGAGCAAAGAAGAAGCAGAAATCTTCAACAATTTGCCTGTCTTTGACGTGGCAATCATCCACGACTTCATCGATGAGTGGTTTGACACGCCCAACCTCAGCTTTGAAGATCTGCAACTTCCCATTGGCCTCAGTGTTGCCTTCCACGGCGCCATTGCTTCAGAGTTAGCTATAGCCCAGCGCATTGAACTGAAGCAGAAGATTGACTTTGAGAAAGCTCAGTTCAAGAAGCATATGGCCAAGCTCAGCGTGCAAGAGGTCAAGAACTTCAAGGTCATGCTGCACGAGATCAAAGAATCCTTCCTCAAGATGCGTGAAGAAGTTCAAGGTTCTCGTGAGCACATGAAGAGCCTGGCTGACAAGTGTGTGCAAGCCTACAACGAGGCTGAGAAGCGAAAGGCCCTTGGTCATCCTGGCATCGACCCCAGGATGGCTGCAAAGAAGAAGAAGAAGCCCGCTGTGGCCGAACTCGACGCATCAAGGCAGGAAGCAAATCCCATTGTCTTCCCAGCCAGCATGGCTGGCTCGAAGCCAAAGGCTAGGTCAACCGCTTCAGAACTAAAGAAGACGAGGACTGCTGAGGCTTAAGCTAGAAAGAGGAGACATTCTGAAGCCTCTGATGCTGCTCCCTCCAAGAAGAAACGGAAGACCAAGAAGGAACGGGCTGCTCCCACAGAGCCCCTGATTGTTGAACCTATCTCAATGGTTCTCCCTACATCTACACACCAAGAGCGCCAACTGATTGTCCATGAACCTGCTTCCACAGAGGCTCATGCAGCTGAAGACATTCGAGCAGCTGATCCCACTACTGCTAAAGACATTGGTCACCATGACAATGTTGAAGATGATGCAGTTCTTCCTCAGATCGAGCACCAACAGGTATCATCGTCTGTGCTTACGCACAGCGAACTCATCAGCATTGGTCGTCCTCTAACGCCAGTTGCTCAGGATGCATCATGGGCTGATCACCCACAACAACAAATCACACCACCCCGGCAAGAAGAAGAAGACCAGTTTGAGGCCCAGCCAACTCCATCTCCAAAGGCGTCGCCAGCGTTCTGCAGGCTTCGCAAAGGATCAGGGTGTCAAGTCCCTCCTTCCAGCATTCCAGAAGGAGAAGTGCCTCACCAATCTGTTGCACGTCAAGTGTTACCAGATACCACTCCTACTGTGACTGAATCCGAAGCCAAACTGGCTGAAGATGTTCCGGCTGCATCAACCGATGAAAAAGAAACCACAAGAGTTGCTACACCCCCGTCTCACCAAGAAGCTGTTCTCAAGGAGAACGTGTCTGTGCCCGACCCTCCAGCTCATCAAGTGGAGGCTGAGAATCTTGAGGCTACCACCGCCAACACAAATGAAGCCAATGATGTCTTCGGGGAGGTGTGGAGTCAAACTTCAAACGTTCAGGGAAGCCATCCTCATGAAGATCATCCTCAGAGCACATAAGCGTCTGCCCTTTCCATGTACGCCGACAGGTTTCATGGGCAACAAAGGCATTCTTGGTGGCAAGATTGCGAATGCGGTTGACATCCACCAAGAGGATGTGCATTTGGCGCTTCAGCCAGTCATGATGCCTATCCTGTTTCTGATGAAGAGCAACCAGAAGCTCTCGGTCATTGAGAACACGAGATCGCTTCTTGGGTCTATGGGCAATGGTGCTTTCAGTGGCTTCAGTAAGGGCACGATGAGGTGCACGTGTAGTACCAGCCAGAGGATAAACACGAGTGACTGCTTCAAATCCCTCAATGTTTTGAGTGAAACTTTGATGCTCCGCATTCTGAAGACTAAGAGGTTCCTTGGCAGGCTCTGGATAAATGGCTTCAACGGACATATCCACATCAGGCAGAAAGATCAGATGATTGCGAGCAGATGGCTGATATGAGATAGCTGAGTGGAGTTTAATTATCCGCATTATCCATGGAGCGTAGAACTTCAAGCCAAAAAGATCAGATCGTGATGCAGCAAGTTGACAGATGAAGAAGTCTTGTGCATTGAAGCATTTTCCATGAAGAATATATAAGACCAAAGTCTTCATTGCACCTTCCAGCTTTGCATGTGGAGAATGTCCTTTGATGGGCCAGAGAGTTCGCCGTATAATGTGATAGATAGTCCTTGGCAGACACTCCAGGTCATCAACAAAGAACTCCTTAGGATATGCTGCGTCATGTGGCAAAGGCTTCATCATACTGAGCATCTGACTCATGTTCGGTTCAGGCGTCTGAAAGATGCTTTCCATAGCTTCACTGTGAAGTTGACATCCAGGTTCATAGAGATCTCCAGGAGTGGGCAGACCAGTGAGCTCAATGATATCAAAGGCTTTGGCTTCGTGATGAACATTTCCTGTCATCCACTCCAGGACCCAAGTCTTCGGATCTCTGTTGTAACCACGTATGTGAAGTGTGGCATAAAATTGGAGCAGCAACTCTTCGTTCTAGTGCTCTTGGTCGGTGACAAAAGGCAACAATCCAACCTCTTTGAAGCAATCCAGAGCATCTTCCAAATAGGGCAGACCAACTATTGCTTTGGTGTCAAGACGCATATGTGGGAAGATGCGACCTTGATTGTACAGAATGCAGGAGTAATACCTTCGCTGCGGATAGCTCCAGAACCGATCAGAAGATATTCGTTCCCTTGAGTAGGGGTTCTTGGAGCTATTGAAGAAGGTGTTGTATGCTTTGAAGCCGTTGACATTAAAGGATCCAGGTGCTGATGTAGGACCTGGAAACCTGGGCAACCTTGCCATTGGCTTCTGTACCTGAGGCATGTGCTCAACATGATAGTCAAACTGTGGACCAGCAGCAGGTGCAGGAACAGGACTGTGCTGCGACGAACTCCATCTCTTGAAGACTCTGAGTTCTCTTCCTCTGTGGCAACTATGAATGCCAGAGTGATCGAGGACGAAGATGATGCCACTTCAACGCCCCCTACTTCTGCATGCCTCGACACTGTCCCAAGTTCTTCTGCACTGCCGAACACCACCGACGACCCTGCTGCTTCACCTACTCTTCATGGGAACGAGTAGATGCTCTATGTCTTCAAACCTTTTTGGTCCTCACTGACAAAAGGGGGAGAAGCATATGAGTTTGATAGTCTTCAAGCGGGTCCATATGGGCGGTTACTTTATGTTTTTCCTAGTGTTTACAACTCTCGTTTTGATACATTTGGTTCTTTGAGTTGTAACACTTAAACTCGATGGTCGTCTGCTACTTATTTGCTATTTTGTGATGCGATGATAAATCCCGCATGTGCGACGATAAATTACGCACTTAGATCATTTTGCAGACGTCCATTTTTCATTATGCATGTCATTATCTTCACATACCTTCATGCATGATGAATTGTCATCATAAGTTGAAGAGGATCTCCACAAGTACAACCTGCCAAGTGCATTTGCATTCCAAAAGCAAATTACTTATATGCACATCTTCAGGGGGAGCCCTTGCAACTTATGAAGACAATTCCTTATCCTTTACAATTTCACATATTATATTCCCCGTTGAAAACTTCAACTAGTTTGTCATCAATCACCAAAAAGGGGGAGATTGTAAGTGCATCTAGTGCCACCCCTAATTGGTTTTGGAGTATGGACGACAAACCTAGTTGAGGGACTAATGTGTTTGTGAGAATTGCAGGATAACACAGGTAGAAGTCCCTCATTGATTCGGTTTTCCTACCAGAGATGACCCCTAAAAATGTATGAAGACATTGAAGTCAAAGGTGGTGAGTGAAGACATTCACCTTGAAGACTATGACAAGAGAAGACATCGCATGAAGACTATGGAGCGCGAAGACTTAGATCTTTCATAGTTCTTTTTCTTCCTTGTTGAGTCATAGGAACCACCGTACTGTTAAGTGGGGTCCAAGAGAACCAGTCAGAATGACTGAAGTGATGCTTAACCAAAATCCTATGTCGTCGAGTGAAGACTATGAGAGTGAATCTTATTCAGAGTTGGACAAGTCAGCTTTGCTTGTAACCCAAGTAAAGTTGCCGTGTGTGTTTGAAATTTGACCATTGGAACACGTGTCAGTTCCTTAGTGACCCAGGGTCATTTTGGACAAATCAGGTCGGGTTGCCTAGTGGCTATAAATAGCCCACCCCCTACAACCATAAACGGTTGGCTGCTCAGAGTTAAAGTCTGGCTTTTGTCGTTTGAGAGCAACCCACCTCGAAGCCTTTGAGAGAGAATTCCTTGAGAGGATAAAGCCCTAACCACCCAGAGCCAAAGAGTGTTAGGCATCACTTAAGTCTTCTTGTCTGTGTGATCTGAAGACTTATTACACTTGAGGACTGTGAATCCTCCAGCCGGTTAGGCGTTGCATTCTGAGCATCCAAGAGTCATTGTGGATCGCCAGTGAACGAAGTCTGTGAAGGTTTGGAAGTCTACCTTGAAGACTTACTAGAGTGATTGTGCTTTCACTTCATTGAATACATGACTATGGTTTGCCTAGTGTAGTCTACCTTCCGCTGCATGGTAATAGGTTTATTTCTATCATTTGTCTTCAAAACTTACATGTTTTGAAGACTTTCATAAAAATCGCCTATTCACCCCCCCTCTAGTCGATCACTAACACTATCAAAGAAGGCAGGAGCAGGGAGAGTAATACGGACAACACGGCGTCTGTCAAAGATTAGTCGATACTGGAGAGGTGATTCGTTCCTCTCGACAAACTGGTGGTGAACCATAGCATTAAAATCTAGATAAGCAGGAGGTAATTCAATATCATCTTCGCGTATGGCTATACCAAGAAAATTAGCTATGTGGGTTGCATAAATTCCACCAAAAAATCTCCATTAAGTCTATTAAGATGCAACCTACGTGCAACAATGGCTCCCAAATTATATGATTTGTCTCCTAACACAGCACTCCTAAGAATACTAAGGTCAGCGACACACATGTGACATGCCTCATCTTTACCATTTATGAGTCTACCTATGAAGAGAGCAAAATAATGTATAACAGGAAAGTGAATGCTCCCTATGGTAGCTTGTGTAATATCTCTATATTCTCCCATAGTTATGCTAGCAAGAAAATCTCTAAATTCAGATTTGCAAGGATCCCTTATACTACCCCATTGTGGAAGTTTGCAAGTAGTGGTAAAATCCTCTAATTCCATAGTGTAAGATTTATCATAAACATCAAACAGGACAGTTGGAGAATTACGTGAAGTTGAAAATTCAAACCTCCTCACAAAGGTACTGGTGAGGTTGTGATACTGGCTGCACTTCTCTTCCTCGAAGCTCACAAGACCAGCATTACGCAAATATGCATTGAATTCCTCCTTAATTCCCGCTCGATCCATAAAGTTCTCAGAAGGCTATTCATAAGGACGCACTGGAGCGTCTCTTGGTGGCTCGTCATCAGCATCACGCATTGCAAGCCTGGGTCCTTGCTTCCTTGAAGAACCACCTTGGAACATTTTCCTAAGCATATTTCTTCCTCTGAAAAATTCTGAAAATTTTTAGTAACTTCAAAATAAAAGTAAACCAAACTCAATAATATTGATAGCAACTACTCCTACAAGTGCCTAGGGCCTATATCATGCATCAAAACTAGTTTTGACCATATAAATTTGACATGTAAGCTCAAGAACAGGGTCACCTAAGCAGCAAAAATTTGCAATGAATAAAGCACTAGAACAAAAACTAATTGGACCAATGGAGGAGTTACATACCAAGGAACAATCTCCACAAGCAGTTTTGTGAGAGGTGCTTTGAGCAAGGAGATCGAAAATGTCAGCAAAACGAGCTTGGACTTGGGTTTGAGCTGGTTATTCGAGTTTTTGGGAGGAAGAAGAAGTGTATGGGTGAAACGATAAGTGGAGGAGGGCCACCGTGGGCCCACGAGGCAGGGGGCGCGCCCAGGGGGTAAGGCGCGCCCTCCACCCTCGTGGGCAGGTGGTTGGCCCCCCTGCTGTGTTCTTTGTGCCAAATATTCTCAAATATTCTGGAAAAAATCATATTTAAATTTCAGGGCATTTGGAGAACTTTTATTTTCGAGGTATTTTTATATTGCATGGATAATCAGATAACAGACAAAAAATATTTATTTTTATTTTATTAATATAAATAACAGAAAGTAAAAGTGGGGTACAGAAGGTTGTGCCTTCTAGTTTCATCCATCTGATGATCATCAAAAGGAATCCACTAACAAGGTTGATCAAGTCTTGTTAACGAACTCATTCCGAATAACATGGAACTGGAGAAATTTCGAATAACACTATGTTACCTCAACGAGGATATGCACATCCCCAATAATAAGAATATCATATTTCTTCTTGACAGTAGGAAGAAGAAATTCAAAACCTCCAAATATAATCGATGGAATTTTTCCAATAGAATTGATACTATGAACTTGAGGTTGTTTCCTCGGAAAGTGTACCGTATGCACATTACCATTAACATGAAAAGTGACATTGCCTTTAGTGCAATAGATAACAGCCCCTGCAGTATATAAAAAGGGTCTTCCAAGAATAATAGACATACTATCATCCTTGGAAATATCAAGAATAACAAAGTTTGTTAAAATAGTAACGTTTGCAACTACAACAGGCACATCCTCACAAATACCGACAGGTATAGAAGTTGATTTATCAGCCATTTGCAAAGATATTTCTGTAGGTGTCAACTTATTCAAATTAAGTCTACGATATAAAGAGAGATGCATAACACTAACACCGGCTCCAAGATCACATAAAGTAGTTTTAACATAGTTTCTTTTAATGGAGCATGGTATAGTTGGGTACACTGGGATCTCCAAGTTTCTTTGGTATTCCACCCTTAAAAGTATAATTAGCAAGCATGGTGGAAATTTCAGCTTCCGGTATCTTTTTCTTATTTGTAATAATATCTTCCATGTACTTAGCATAAGGATTGGTTTTGAGCATATCAGTTAATCGCATACGCAAAAAGTTAGGTCTAATCATTTCAGCAAAGCGCTCAAAATCCTCATCATCCTTTTTGTTGGATGGTTTGGGAGGAAAGGGCATGGGTTTCTAAACCCATGGTTCTCTTTCTTTACCATGTTTCCTAGCAACAAAGTATTTCTTATCATAATGTTGATTCTTTGTTTGTGGGTTATCAAGATCAACAACAGGTTCAATTTCTATATCATTATCATTACTAGGTTGAGCATCATTATGAACATTATGATTAACATTAACACTAGTTTTAGGTTCATTATCAGATTGTGTTTCAGCATCAGAAATAGAAATATCATTTGGAATCTCAGGTTTTTCAACAATAGGATCACTAGAAGCATGCAAAGTCCTATCATTTTTCTTTTTCTTCTTTTTAGACGAACTAGGTGCATCTATATTATTTATCTGAGAATCTTGCTCAATTCTTTTAGGATGGCCTTCAGGATACAAAGGTTCATGAGTCATTCTACCACCTCTAGTCATAACTCTAACATCATTATCATTATCTTTACTATTCAATTCATTGAGCAAATCATTTTGAACTTTAAGTACTTGTTCTACTTGAGTGGTAACCATAGAAGCATGTTTACTAATAAGTTTAAGTTCACCTTTAACATTAGCCATATAATCACCCAAGTGTTCAAGCATATTTGAATTGTATTTGAATTGTCTACCAAAATAAGCATTAAAATCTTCTTGCTTAGCCATAAATTTATCAAACTCATCTAAGCATGGGATAGCAAATTTAGTAAATGGGATTTTAGCTTTATCGTATCCGTAGAGAGAATTTACCTTTACTACCTATGTCGGGTTATCAAGACCATGAGTTTCTTCAACAGGTAATGGATTAAGATTATATGTTTCTTCAACAGGCGGTAAATTAAGACCATGTATTTCTTCAATAGGAGGCAAATTCTTAGCATCTTCAGCTTTAATACCTTATTCTTTCATAGATTTCTTTGCCTCTTGCATATCTTCAGGACTCATAAATAGAATACCCCTCTTCTTCGGAGTTGGTTTAGGAATTGGCTCAGGATTGGCTCTGGAGGTGTCCAATTATTTTCATTTGTCAACATATTATACAATAGAATTTCAGCTTCATCCGGTGTTCTTTCCCTGAAATCAGAACCAGCACAACTATCCAGGTAATCTCTGGAGGCATCGGTTAGTCCATTATAAAAGATATCAAGTATTTCATTTTTCTTAAGAGGATGATCAGGCAAAGCATTAAGTAATTGGAGAAGCCTCCCCCAAGCTTGTGGGAGACTCTCTTCTTCAATTTGCACAAAATTATATATATCCCTTAAAGCAGCTTGTTTCTTATGAGCAGGGAAATATTTAGCAGAGAAGTAATAAATCATATCATGGGGACTACGCACACAACCAGGATCAAGGGAATTAAACCATATCTTAACATCACCCTTTAATGAGAATGGAAATATTTTAAGGATGTAAAAGTAGCGAGTTCTCTCATCTTTAGTAAACAGGGTAGCTATATCATTTAATTTAGTATGATGTGCCACAACAGTTTCAGATTCATAACCATGAAAACGATCAGATTCAACCAAAGTAATTATATCAGGATCAACAAAAGAATTCATAATCCTTATTAGTAACAAAGATAGGTGAAGTAGAAAAAGCAGGGTCATGTTTCATTCTATCATTTAGAGATTGCTTACTCCATTTAGTTAATAGTCTTTTGAGTCCATTTCTATTTTTGCAAGCTAAAATAGCTAAAGAAGCTTCTTGATAAAAAACATAACCCTTAGGAATAACAAGTGATTCTTCATCATCACTTTCATCAGTATCATCAGATTCAATATTTTCAATTTCTCTAGCCCTAGCAAGTTGTTCATCAAGAAAATCGGTAAGTGGCATAGTAGTATCAGGCATAGAGGTAGTCTCATCATAAGTATCATGCATAGCAGAAGTGGCATCATCAATAACATGCGACATATCAGAACGAATAGCAGAAGCAGGTGTAGGTGCCGCAAGCTTACTCAAAACAGAAGGTGAATGAAGTGCAGAGCTAGATGGCAGTTCCTTACCCCCCCTTGTAGTTGAGGGATAGATCTTGGTTTTTGGATCTCTCAAGTTCCTCATAATAATAAGTAGATATATATCCCAAGTGACTCAAAGAATAGAGCTATGCTCCCCGGCAATGGCGCCAGAAAATAGTCTTGATAACCCACAAGTATAGGGGATCGCAACAGTTTTCGAGGGTAAAGTATTCAACCCAAATTTATTGATTCGACACAAGGGGAGCCAAAGAAAACTCTCAAGTATTAGCAGCTGAGTTGTCAATTCAACCACACCTGGAAACTTAATATCCGCAACAAAGTATTTAGTAGCAAAGTAATATGATAGTAGTGATAACGGTGACAGAAGGTAACAGTAGTAAAAGCAATGTTTTTGGTTTTTGTAGTGATAATAGAAATAGCAACGGGAAAGTAAATAAGCAAAGCACAATATATGGAAAGCTCATAGGAAATGGATTGAGCAAGATGAAGGAGGAGCTCGCCATCCACGAGGAACTATGCTTTGCCCTGGAGATGTTCAACATGGCGACCAAGTGCGCAGGAGCCGAGGAGGGGCGCCTCTCCCACCTCGAGCTCCCTGCTGCTGACCCCGAAGAGAAGAAAGCCAAGAACAAGGACGTGAAGCGCAATGGAGTAGCCGTGCTTGCGGCGGAGCCGGACTCGAAGCGCGGCCGGGACCACACCGAGTCATCTAAGAGCAGTCATCCGTTCTGCGCCTTCCACAACGTACACAACCACAACACCAACGACTGCCAAGAGCTCAAAGCCATTTGAGATGGACGCTTCAGTCAGCACCCTGAGCGCAACGACCGGTGCTACGGCCGAGGAGGAGGATGAAGTGGGGGACGCTGGGACGACCGCGTCCCCCGTCAGTAGTGGTGCGACCAGCCTCACGAGGACCACTGGCAGGGCCAACCTCGTGAGGGTGCCTGGTGGGACCAGCCTCGTGAGAACCGTCCTCAGGGCAATGCTGCCTCCCGCTGCTGCTGCCACCACCAAGGAGGAACGACGACCACTGTCAGGGCGAGGGGGCTAGGGGCTTCCAGGAGCCGTGCGCTGTCGCCTACATCCTGGGTGGTTCTCAGGCCCTAGCTTCCCAGCGCATCTTCAAGCAGTTTTCTCGTGAGGTGAACACAGCCCTTCCCAGGCGCCATCACCTTCAGCTTGGCGGGCCAGCTCAAGTGCGCGGCGACCGCCAGTGTCCTTCTGATGCTTTGATCACCCGTCATTACCAACGTCCAAGTCACCAAGACCCTCATCGATGATCGCGCAAGGCTGAATGTCCTGTCCGTCGAGACATTCGATAGCCTCCAAGTGCCATACGATCAGCTACAGCCGACCAAGCCTTTCTCATGAGTGACCGACGGCTCCACCACCCCGATAGGGCAGGTCCGCCTCCCTGTCATCTTCGGCCAGCGTAACAAGTACCGCACCGAGCTCATCGACTTCGAGGTCGCCCACATCCATCTGCCGTACAACGCCATCCTTGGGGATCCAGCATTGGCCAAGTTTATGGCAGTGATCCAACACAGCTAGAACATCTTCAATATGCCAGTGAGTGGAGGCATCATCACGGTCCCCTGCGAAGAAAGAGATGCAGTGTGCTCCCTTGAGCGCGCCTTCCAAGACACCGCGATCGAAGACCCAAACAACGAAGGCATCGCATAGCCTCCTGAGGCCATCCCCTAGAAGAAGAAGCAGCTACTCCTCCCGGGGCCTCAGGAGAGCAGCGTCTCCAACGGCACCACCTTAGGACCTGCGCCGACAGCTGGGGCGCCTGCCTCCCTCGCATAGGTAGGCGCGCCTAGCGCCCTCCTCGGGCAAGGCTCGGGGCTCTCTTCTGGAGGGCCTCAGACCAAGCCATCATCATGAGGGAGGCGCTCAGGCACCATGTGGAGGTGTGCTTCACCGCATGTTTCCCTTAGGAGGGCACTGGGCGAGGAGCGCCTAGTGCTCAGGATTTCATCGTTAAGGCGACCCAGGAGCTTTAAGAGGCAAGGGCCATACGTGGTGACCGCCACCAACCACTCGGCGTAGCCCTCCATCCTGGCAAGGACGGCGGGCTGCGCGTCTGCATTGACATTCCAGGGCTCAATGGGGCCGCATCTCAGGAGCGCTTCTAGCCTTCGCGCGTTGGTTGGTGCGAGGGTCCACCTCACAACTATTTTTGCATGCCATTCGTCTTGGCGAACGCGGCCGTCACCTTCCAGCGCCACCCGTGGAGCATCCGGGCAGCTCAGGAGGCCAGGAACCACACCGTCCTGGAGGAGATGGCGACGATCCTCAAGGAACCGCCCGAGCCCCTGGAGCCTCCTGATGCTGAAGGCCCTGGCGGCTCGTGAGGAACGACTCCTTCAGCACGCATCCTCGGCTACTCCAACATCACCCCAGCGGCGTTATCAGGTGACTCTTTCTAGTTCATTCAGTTGGGGGCACCCCTCGGGCTGCATTATCCCCAAGTCACACTCGTTTGTCCCTACGACGTATGCTTTTTGCATCTTTAGCTTACGCTGCTGGGGGCGACCTTCGGGCTGCATCATCCCCAGGCCGCTCGATTCTGTCCTAGTGGGATGTATCGTTCTTGCATTTATCTAAGCTAACTTGCCGTTTTTCTTGAGTCATTTTATGACAATCACCTGCTTATCTGGTACTTCGATATCCCACCCGCGACCGCCCTCGTTACCACGGGAGCGGTGCGCCGGTTGTCTTTCTTTAGGATCCCTCGCATGAGTAGGCTAGGCACGGAATCTGTGCTCGGGTCCGTCCCTGCAACGTCGATAAACCCAACAACTGAGCCCTGTCTGGCGGGCCGGCCCCGTTCATGTCTCCTCCTGGGGTTGTTGGTGTTTGGCCTTCTCATGTGACCGCCTCAAGAAATTTGTTCGGCATAGGTTGCCTAACCATCTTGCAGGACCACTAAAGCTATCAAGAACCAAGACCAGACGCAACCCACCTTGAGGTAGGGCCTCGTGCGTCCCGCGCTGGCTCACGGGTGCCCAGACACACCTCGTATGGCCTTGCCATGCAAGCCATGTGTCAGGGCAGGGTTGTACATTTCCCAGGGGCTCCACTCAGAGGCATCCCTCACCCACGCACTAGTAGAAGCACCATGCTCAGCGCTGGCAGTCGACATGGTCGAGGAGCGGCTATGCCCGTGCAAGTGTAGAAGCGCTATGCTCTGCGCTGGTGATAAACAACCGAGGACGGCCCCATGGCCGTACCAACCTCAGGGAGCCACCCGGCTTAGTGTCCAGCCTCACCGCAGCGCTTTCCCCTCGGGAGAGTCGCGTGAGGGGGCTGGGCACGGGGACTACACTCAGGCCCTGCCTAGCGTACGCCACCGTCCCTCGGACCTGGTCGTCGCTCACCACTCCCGAGAGGGACCTTGGCGAGGACAGGTATGAAGGTCTGTTTGAGCGTCAAGGGGGACTCCTGAGCATCAGGACTTAGGAGCCTAACTGGCCATGTAGCCCCTCACCCCTTGGTTCGTCCTGGTAATCTGGACGGTCCAACGGTGGCTGAGGTATGTGCGGGGTCGGGCCCTACCGACGTAGAATATTAAGGCCTACTTTAGCGTCACCTTCCCACAAGCCGTTTGCGCGTCAAGGGGGGCTCCTAAGAATCGCGACTCAGGAGCCTAACTGGCCACGTAGCCCCTCAGCCCTTGGCCCCATCCTGGTGATCCGGACGGCCCAACGACGGCTATGGTATGCGCGGGGTCGGGCCCTGCCGACGTACAACATCAAGCAAACGGGAAGGAAACCGTGGAACCTAAATAAATTATTACACATCATATTGTCCCCAAAAGTCAGGCAGAGTTTTAACGCCTCCAAGAGCCATGTCTCATGTCACAGGAAAGCTCACAGGAAATTAAAATGAGAAGGAGCGCCGTTCTTCACCAGTAAGCCTCTTCTTCAGCCTTGGGCGCCGTCGTCAGGGAGTGCCGTCCCGCCGGCAGCGTCACCATCGGCCGTGTCGTTGGCCTCAGTCGTAGGATCGGCGGGGCCATCGATTGGAGGTGCAGGCTCGATGGCGAGGAACCTCTTCAACAGGGTCTCCACCTGGCCCTCCACGACTGCAGCAACAGCTACGCAGTGCTCCTCCTCCACGGGCTCGAGAAGCTCGCTAAGGTCGGTGTCGGGGTCGCGAAGATGTATGTGGCTGAAGACGCGCATCAGAGCCGAAAAAGAAAGCGCGCAGGCTTCCAACTCCACCATGGGGACGATCCCGGTGATGACTGTCAGGACCCCGATTCCAAGTCACATCGATCTAGCCGGTAACACCTCATATCACTTTGCGGCCTCACGCACGGTATTCCCACGGGTGTCGCCTTACCATGGCCGGGACCGTTTGCGCCTTTTGGCTCACGTATATGATAGTGTCGCTAGCATCCACATGACAGAGAACCTGAGCCGACATGGCTAGTCGTGAGCTCCAAAGCGGCACCAACCTATGGGGACAGGCATACATGAATCACAACGAGCATGTCGGTCAGCAGCGTGTGAATCCGGGCTGTAGCACTAGGCTAACAGGACTCCGGGAACCCGGGCTGTAGCAGGCTAGGCAGGACTCCGAATGTCACCGCGTGACATTTCCCCGAAGGGACAGACACAGGAGTGAAGTGAAACACATGCCGACCAGTAAGGTGTCCTGAGCAGTAGTGCTGGGCTAACAGGACTCCGGTGAACCGGGCTGTAGCGGACTACTATGGCTCATGGAAGCACTAGACTACATTTCCCCATAAGAGAGGCTGTCAAGGATAAACAACTAGATTGTCGGATCCCACACATACCAAGCATTTCAATCATACACACAATATGCTCGATATTTGTAAATACAACATGGCATCACAACATAACTCTACGACTCAAGTATTTATTCATTAGGCTCTGAGGAGCGAGATATTACAAACATGGGTTTCATGACCCAACAATCATAGCATACAAATGAAAGCACATGCGGAAGCTTAACATGTCTGAGTACAGACATCTACAAACGAAAAAGGCTGAGAAGTTTGACTATCTACCAGATCCTGCCGAGGGCACAAGATCGTAGCTAAGGTATCAAGCTAAACGTCGAAGTCCACACGAAACTGCTAGCGAGACTGAAGTTTCTCTTCAAAACATAAATTAAGCAAACGTGAGTACAAAAGTACTCAGCAAGACTTACATCAGAACTAGCTACATATGCATCGGTATCAACAAGGGGGTGTGGTGGAGTTTAACTGCAGCAAGCCAGCTTTGACTCAGTGGCTAACCTGAACTACGACCGCAAGCAACTCTTTTGAGGTGGCGCACACGAGTACACATATTCACCATTCAATACACCACTATGGATCCGCTCCCGTCTCCCTACGAGAAGGCCATCCATAGCACTCACACTTATCTTGCGAGTTTTAGAGTAACCACTTTCACTTGTCTATGAACTGTTATAGGCAACCCAGAAGTCCTTTACCGCGGACGCGGCTATTCGAATAGTTTTATACCCTATAGGGTTGTACTTTGTCACACATGTTTCCACCACTTAGCGTCTGCACACAACATGTGCTCGGCAGACTTCAAGCGAAAGCCGACGTGGGTGTAGACCACGACCTGACTAACCGCACAAGTCTCTAGTCCAGGTTTATCGCCTATTCGGGTTCCATCCGCAAGGAGATCTGGCCGGGGTGTCCTCAACGGCCCCAAACGATGTGTATAGGGTCCCGAGACGCCAAACGGGCGCCCGGCATACCCGGCCACAGTGTATCTACCGCATCATAGCCCACCCCTAGGGTCAGCGCTACGCACGGCTGCCAACACATATCCTATAAACACCAGAAACTAGTTGCAACTCCTGGACAGAGGACGAGAGGGGTCAGTAAGTCGAGCGGGGTCATATTTCAGGGCCCAATGTGTGGTAGTAGCTGTTTCATGGATCACAAACCCAGAACTCGGTTCCTGAGAATGGTTTCAATGAGACAACCCACCATGTACTCCTACATGGCCTCTCATCGCTACCTTTACCAAATCGTGTTCACACACTTAGCTCACACACAGTAGGACATGTTCACAACTTTCCAATTCATCCCCGATGAATCAGACCTGACACAACTCTAAGCAATAGCAGGCATGACAAGCAAACATGAATGAGTAGGCACATCAGGCTCAAACAACTCCTACTCATGCTAGTGGGTTTCATCTATTTACTGTGGCAATGACAGGTCATGCAGAGGAAAGGGGTTCAACTACCGCAGTATGTATCAGTTGAATCGTTGTTGTCCTAATGAAGTAAAAGAGAGCAGGAGCGAGAGAGTGGAATTGTATCGGAATGCACAAGGGGGTTTTGCTTGCCTGGCACTTCTGAAGATAGTATAGTTCTTCATCGGTGTCATCGAACTCATCGTCGGAACCACGTCTATTGAGAGGGGACAAATACCGGCAAACAAAGAGGAACACAATCAATGCAACGCAACAATTATGATGCATGATAAGTCATGGCAATATGCTGTTGATTGAGCTAATGCAACTAGCAAACATATTAAATGAAGTTGGTTTGAACCAAGGGTTCAAATTCAAATTCCACATGTGCTTATTTAAATGTCAATTATGCAAATTGCCAAGTACAGCAACTCTAGGTTGTTCAAACATGCATGCAAATGCTATAAATAGATTCCTTCAATTTTTCTGATAATTTTTCATATATAATTTATTTCATTCTGAGTTATAGATAATTTTCTATGAATTTTAGAAGTTTTGGCTACTTTCTGGAATTTTCTGAATTATTTAAAATCTAGAAAATCATTTACTGCGTCAGCATTGCGTCATCCTGACCTCAGCAAGTCAACTGCGGTTGACCAGGTCAAACCTGACCAGTGGGGTCGACTGGTCAGTCACACAGTGCTGGCTCGAGTCAACGACAGGTGGGACCGGTCAAAGGCCACGTCAGCAAAGTCAACCTGACATGTGGGCCCGGTGGGTTAGTCTAAGTTAAACAGGGAATAAATTCCGGGCTTAATTAGCGCATGGGGCCCATCCGTCAGTGGCACAGTGATCAGCTAATGGTGTCATTAGTGTTAACTAAGTGTGCCACGTTGGCTCGCCGGAGTTTCGCCGGCGACGACCAAAAACGCGGCGGAGACACACCGGGGTGGCTCGGGTTTCGCCTACAGTGCAACATTCGGTGCGCCCTTTGGCCCTACGGAGAGCTAGCGCGATGGCGCATCAGATGGTGGTGGTCTCCGGGCCTGGGGTGGCCGGAGTCGACAGCGGCGAGCTCGGTTCCGGCCGCCGGAGTTCGGGTGCCGATGAAAACGACGATACCGTGCACGGGAGGATCAAAGGGTAGCACCTACGCGTTCTATAGGCTCTCACAAAGCCAACAGGCACATGAACGGGGCCGATTCGCCACCGGAGCCTCGTCGGCGACGAGCTTGTGCGGCGGCGTGCTTCGGGCGTCATGGAAAACGGCGCTACAGCGGGCGCTAGGCCGCGGGGTTAGGGGGAAACGACGGTGCAGCTCACAATGATCAGGATGATGGGTTCGGCTTGCTCGGGGATGTCCTGTGGCCGGTGAATCGACGACGGCGGTGGTCGGCTCCCGAGGATGAGGACGACGGCGATGGCAAGGCTGAGGGGCTCCCGGGGCTTGTTTTGTTCTTCTTGTCGACGTGCAGAGCCGCGGCGGAGCCTAGGGATATGTCGGGGAGGTCAGGCGAGCTCGGTGGGCGCGTTGGCAGCGAGCGGCGGCGATGGTGGTGTTCGGTCGCGGGAGGGAGAGAGAGCATAGGAGGATAGGGTCGGAGGGAGAAGTGGATGTGGCGCCAGGGAGGTGCGTGGCATCTCCAGGGGGGTCGGGGAAGCGGCAAGCAGGAGCTGGCCGGGGCGCGTGTGCGCGCACGGCGGCCACACGCCCATCCTCCTGGTGAAGGAGGAAGACGGCAGGGGAGGGGGCCAGGTGGGCTGGGCCGGCCACTTGGGCCGCTAGGTAAGGTCCAGGTGGGCTTCTCTCTCTCTCCGCTTTCCATTTTTTATTTGTTTCTGTTTTCTATTTCTGTCTTTGTTTTCTGATTTAGCAAAAATACTAAACCACTTCAAAACTTCATGAAAATAGTTGTGTGAACTAAGTGGTCTTTAACCCAAACCACACAACAATTTCCAGAATTATTGAACATATATTTATTATATAATAAATATAAGTCCAATTCAAATATTTATTGGATTAATTCAAGGGTCCAAAATAAATATTCCTGAGATTCTAAAATATTGGTTTGAATTTTATCTCTTGCCAATATTTCGAGATATTAACAGGAACATTTTCTTGGGCTTGTTTGAAGAGATTTTTTTAATGTCGATTATTTCTAAGGTGATTTCTGAGGGTTGAGAATTCCCTCAATTCAATTTACTGGAATTTAAGATGATGCATGGATGCATATGCAATGACAAGCAAAGGCCAGAGCTAGGGCTGTGACAACTCACCCCCACTAAACAACAATCTCGTGCCGAGATTCAGGACGTGAGGTAAGAAGACAGAGGGGACACAAAGCTAATAACACGATCTTCATGATCCAACTTCCCTTCTCGGAGATGTTGATCTGCTACATCATATTGATTATGACATCCTTTCCTTCGAGAACTTCATCCAACATGGCGACAAGAGAGCAAGACAAACTCACAAGAATGGATCATCGATCTTAATGAACACAAGATCAACTCATGGAATGAGACGTGGAAACATCCCTTGAGCTGAGATACAAAAGACACATCAGAGATGTGGATGAGGAACATATGACAAAGGCTCAAATTGGTAGGCAACAATTCGACGCTTAAATAGACGGTGACATGGGTTTCAAAGTAGCGAGGAGTTAAGTTGCCCATGACACCATAACGGGACACCTCGGGGAAGGTGACTCGTAGAATTATTCCCTTAAGTGGCAAAAAGAATTACTTTTGATTCAAAGATCATTGCAACTCTCTATACCACCCTAAGGCAATCACAAATGATCGTTTGAACGAATTCGAAAGAATGGCATACTCACACCAGAATGGATGATGTGAACTACCTTGTTGAAGACAAAGCAATGGATGATTTTTGCTTATCACCGAAAATGGATGGGACCCGACAAGTCCACTTTTGAAGATGATATTGGACAGCAACTACCGAGAAGGGCAACCCATGGGGGATTGGCACAATGGCGGTGCAAGCTAGGAACAAAATGCTAATGCTGGGAAAGATTCTAGTAACTGAGGAGAACTCAACAGTCGAGGGTGATTCCACTGTTTGATTGGTCATGGTAAAATCGAAGAGACTAAGAGCACAAGGAACCCTAAGGAGCAACTTCTAGAATAAGTCGCACGAAATCCTCATGGAGAAGATGGTCAAATAGATCAATCAAGATACTACAATGATAGATCTTCCGGCTAGGTGTGTTGGCCAAAGCATCAACCTTGCCGGAACCTACATTATAGATCATGGAATAGTTCCAACCATCATACCTTCCTGAGATTCAGATCTGGTTGGTAACAGGGTATTCCAGAAAGTTTGCAACACAAACCAATGAGATGGCGTTGCGAGATTCTCGGGAGATGAACTTGGTAGCAAGCTCCAAAACATGAGCGGGTTCTGCTACAAACATGTGAACACGTTGTCCCAGACAAACATGACCACATAGTAGTCTTACAACAAAACACTACCGAGTCCTGGTTGGGAACCATCAACGAGGATAACGAAGTCCTTTCATATGTTCGGATCCTAAGAAAGAACTTCTTCTCCTTGAACAAATCAATTAGTGGCTTGGGGTGCTAGGAACACATACAGAATGGAGGCGGCCAACCTATCAAACTATAGAGTACTTCGCACATATGCGTGACTAACTTGGGATGATTCTAGAGGAAACAAAACAAACCTTTCTCAAATTCATGGCGGAAACTTACACCAAATGCACATGAATTCGAGGAAGTCACTTCTTCCATCCAAGCATATGCTACATGAACGGAACATGAAGGCATTGTTTACAAAGTTTCCAACACTAGCTTAATGTTTAACACGAATCATGGGGGAGACAAAATGTTGCTGATGGGCTCAACAGCAACTCATCGGAATTTCCATATCACTGGACATCCACCATCATGTGAACACGGTGATAGCATTGGTCAGACAAAAAGATGTAATGGTGTATGCTTGAGGGATCATCCACGAGTAAGACAACATTAAGAACATCGTTGGTTCTGATTTGACTTGACGATAGCCCATACTCAAGTCAAACTTTTCACAAGGCAATAGATCCAACAACTGATCACGAGGACCAATTGATGGAGATATCACCTTCCTTCAGCACACACACAAAAGGATATCCCTTAACATGAACTAAGTCAGATAAGTTTCCATCTTCCAACTCTCCAAGTTGTTGTTTAGCTTAACCAACCAGCTCAGGGATATCCAACACGGATTCTTGGAGAAGGGGTGGTTTACAAGAAACCAACTTGATCATGAACATAACATAGCGGTCAGGTGACAACCTGGTAGCACTTCTGAGAAGATATTCAGAGAGTCACGAACCACCGATATGTTACTAAGCTCGAGAACAACCTTGCTTTTCAGGGCAAGTTGATATGGTCAAAAGAGTGAGGGATTGACACAATCCTAACTCATTGATCGAAGAGTGCACCGGAAATAAGGACTAGGTAGCACAATCAATCATAGGATGATGATTTAATAATCGGCACGCTAAGGATAAGATTATTGTCCATTAACTACCAAGCAACGGGGTTGCTAGGAGTATTGATTTCACACATCATGATTAACTTGTCGGCATTCCGGTTGCGACAACACAGGACCGAGGAATGAATAATGATAGGGAGAAGTATTACTGCGTCATGAATTCATACGAGGTGGTGCAATTCTCATGACAATCCTGACATAAAGATGGAAATACCCCAAGGTAGAACAAAGCAAAAGCTGGATTGGCATTTGATCTGCGGAATACAACTGCTTTGACCCAATCCTAGAAATGGATGAGGTACTGGAGCTTGTTTCTCCTAGTCATTCTGGAATAGAACGACTTGACAGACCACAAGAATAATTAGACATCGATGAACGAATGCATGCATACTCTTGACTATCAATTGATAGAAGATGGTCGGAATACAACTGAAGATGGACAACTCAAGGAGCATATAACTTTCTGAGTTGTGGATGCATAGATTAATATGTCGAATCAAGTTCAACAGGTTTCTTCCAGATAACCCATGCAGAAAGATAGAACTGGTAGAATCACAATTACGAATGGAGAACTCCTCAAGAGTATTCTGGTTGTGATATTTTGGTTCAAAGGAACTCCTTCCAAGGATGGTTCATGGTATTCGGAAGAAGGAAATACCACGGACCTCGAGAACTAATGCAATGGTCACTAATATCCTAAAGGAACTAGCAAACACTATCGACATGAGGTAAGTAGGGTGAATCTTGGGTCAATAACCCAAGAGTAGAATGCCTACTACTAAGTGACATCACGGGATGCTTTCGAGAATGGTGGCCAGAATCATCATCCTAGAACACCAAACATGGCTAGATGACTAGCTGGTTTCATAAGGCACCTAGGGTCATAATAGTAGCTCCAACATATACGCCGAGGCAATGGAGTACCTCACAGACCGTGTAGTGTGCTTAATCTAGCCCAAAAGGACATCGGGAAGGGAAAGAAAGGATTTGCAAATGCATCAGACTATGTAGGGACCTGGGATGACTCGGACAGCATAACAGCTGTAAATGCTCAAAATGATTTGAGACATCCCGAAAAATGGTGGCATAACCACTTAACATCACAATATCAAAGTTCTGAGATGAACTGCCAACACACAGAAGTAGTAGGAACGGAACTGAGGCTTGAAACTATCAATTCTATAAGTCTATGGATGTGACGCCCCGAGACCGATGTGCCAGGTGTCTTCCAGTTATTCGCTGTTGTGGCCTTGTCATTTGCTTGCGTGTTGCATATTGCCATGTCATCATCCGATTGTATCTGCATGCTTTCAAAACTTGCATCCGTCCGGATCATCCGGTTCTCTCCGTTGTCCGTTCTGAGCCCAGACACACTTGCACGCGCCCGCGGCATGTCCGTAATAATATTTTATAAGTGGCCGGAAAATGTTCTCGGAATGGGATGAAAGTTGGCGTGTGGTCTTATTATAGTGTAGATAGACCGCCTGTCAAGTTTCATCGCATTCGGAGTTTGTTTGATGCCCCAACGATAAACTATAGCGACAATAAAGTCGGTCTAACGTCAGACGTTTTCGGTCTCCGAAAACTGTTGCCGGGCTTTCCCTCTCTTTCCTCTCTAGTCCGTCTACACAGCCCA
Organism: Triticum urartu; assembly: GCF_056163025.1. NCBI lineage: Eukaryota > Viridiplantae > Streptophyta > Magnoliopsida > Poales > Poaceae > Triticum > Triticum urartu. The sequence goes on along the minus strand of NC_141873.1, from coordinate 422,480,730 downwards.
CCTAGGCCCAGCCTACTCCTCTGCGTGTCTGGAGGGTCTGAAAACCGATGAAAACCCCTAACCCTAGACCCCTGCCTATTTAAGGAGCCCCCCTTGCCATTTTCGGGTGCCCCTAGCCTTCCCCTACCCTCAGCCGCCGCATCCCCCTCAAAAACCGCACCAGCAGCCAGATCCGTCCACCTCCTCCCTGTTTTCTGGTGCCCTCCACCTCCAGCTCGCAACTTGGCAGCGTCCCATTGGCTGCGCCACCACCCCGCACCGCCCTTGGCCAATCGAGCGAGGCCACGTCGCCTCTCGAGCGCCCCACTTCGCCCCGGCCCTCAGGGCCCATCTGAAGCCTGCCCAGGCCCGGAACCACGCCGCCGCCCGCAGCACAGGAGCGCTCGCCCCGCACCTCCAGTATTCCGCATGGGAACACCTAGCTTCATCGCCCGCAACCTGCCACGTCCACCCCATCGCTCGCCGGAGACCAGGCAAGTCGGAGGCTGCGACCACCTCTCCGTCCAGCAGGTTAACCACGTCGGGCCTCTCCTCGCCCTACCCCGTTTCCCCTGATCCTCTCTTATCGCCGTGTCACGCAAGCTGCAGGACGCCGCTGCCCTGGTCAACTGCCACCGGAGCTACACTTCGTCGCCGCCGTTGGCCGGATCCGGCCCGGATACAAGCGGCTCCATCCATCCCCGCCGATCCCTGGCTTTCTCTGTTTGCCTATGCCGCTTCCTCACCATGGACCGCCGACGGCGTCCCTGCCATGACCTCTCTCCAGCGGCACCTCGAACCGTTGATCACGAGCGCCCGCCTCCAGCGCCATCATGGGCCGTGACCCTCCCGAGGTCCAACACTCCAGTTCAGCCCAGCGTTGACTCATCCCGCGCCGCACCAGGCCGAGCCGCTTCCCTGCCGGCCTCGCAGGCCCATGGTGAGCCTCACCGTTGCGCCCCTCCCACTGTTGGGCTAGACAGGTCCGGCCCTTTTAGTATTTTTTCTCCTCGGGACGAATGTCCTATTTATCCAGGACTTTGCAGATGTATAGAAAACCCCTTGCACAACATGCTTATAATAACTCACAATTCGTGCATCAGATTAAAATGTTTTATATATGAAACTTGCTTAGAATTTTGTGTAGATTAATAATTGGCCACTATCATCTATGTTTGAAATGCTTAAAATGATGTTTGGTTAAATTTACTCCTATGCCATGTTAAAATGCTTTAATTCATAACTAAATAACCGTAGCTCGGTTTCTAATAAACTTTATATGTAAATGAGGTAGAATTTTGCCTAGTTTAACATGGTGGCATCACTTTGCATGTTTAACAACTATAAAATTTGGTTTAGGGCAGAACAGAACCAAACCTAATATATGCATATGGGGATTTAATGGAATTGTTGTTCGTTGCTTCCGGCCTCATTTAAACTTGACTAGATAGGTAGTTTTACTTTGCTTCACCCTCTTGCCATGCTAACAACATTTAATCTTGTTGGGTACATAAACGAGATCAAACTAAGTAACACGAATGTGGTGTTTCGTCAATAGGCAACGGAGTTGCATATTGAGCTCCACTTAACTTGTAGGATTGCTTGTGCACTTTGCCATGCCATGTATCTTTAAACCGGACATGCATCATATTTAGTTGTGCATCATGCCATGTTTATGTGTTGGTTGTTGACTATGTTGTTTTCTTCTTTCCGGGTTGCTCCTCGCGTTAGCTTCGGTTTCGTTCCGGAGTTGTGAGTTTTGGTTCGACTACGTCCGCTTTGTCTTCTTCATGGACTCATTCTTCTTCCTTGCGGGATCTCAGGCAAGATGACCATACCCTCGAAGTCACTTCTATCTTTGCTTGCTAGTTGCTCGCTCTTTTGCTATGCCTATGCTGCGATACCTACCACTTGCTTATCATGCCTCCCATATTGTTTAACCAAGCCTCTAACCCACCTTATCCTAGCAAACCGTTGTTTGGCTATGTTACCACTTTGCTCAGCCCCTCTTATAGCGTTGTTAGTTGCAGGTGAAGATTGAAGTTTGTTCCTTGTTGGAACATGGAGATGTTGTTCCTTGTTGGAACATGTTTACTTGTTGGGATAGCACAATATCTCTTATCTAATTAATGCAACTATGTACTTGGTAAAGGGTGCAAGGATCGGCCTTATGCCTGGTTTTTTGTTCCATTCTTGCCGCCCTAGTTTCCGTCATATTGGTGTTATGTTCCCGGATTTTGCGTTCCTTACGCGGTTGGGTTATAATGGGAACCCCTTGACAGTTCGCTTTGAATAAAAACTCCTCCAGCAAGGCCCAACCTTGGTTTTACCATTCGTCACCTAGCCTTTTTTCCCTTGGGTTAGGCCAACCCAAGGGTCATCTTTATTTAACCCCCCCGGGCTAGTGCTTGTCGAAGTGTTGGTCCGAACTGAGTAGACTGCGGGGCCACCTCGGGGAAACTTGAGGGCTGGTTTTACTCGTAGGATGTCTCATCCGGTGTTGCCCTGAGAACGAGATATGTGCAGCTCCTTTCAGGATGTCGGCGCATCGGGCGGTCTTGCTGGACTTGTTTTACCATTGTCGTGTATGTCTTGTAACCGGGATTCCGAGTCTGATCGGGTCTTCCAGCTAGAAGGAATATCCTTCGTTGACCATGAGAGCTTGTGATGGGCTAAGTTGGGACACCCCTGCAAGGATTTGAACTTTCGAAATCCGTGCCCACGGTTATGGGCAGATGGGAATTTGTTAATGTCCGTTTGTAGAAAACCTGAAGTTGACCTTAATTAAAATGCATCAACCGCGTGTGTAACCGTGATGGTCTCTTCCCGGCGAAGTCCGGGAAGTGAACACGGTGTTGGAGTAATGCTTGACGTAGGGTGTTCTAGGATCACTTCTTGATCATAGTTTCTCGATCGTGCTCTGCCTTCTCTTCTCGCTCCCTTTTGCGAATAGGTTAGCCACCATATATGCTAGTCACTTGCTGCAACTCCACCTCATACCTTTTACTCTTCCTATAAGCTTAAATAGTCTTGATCGCGAGGGTGTGAAATTGCTGAGTCCCCATGACTCGCAGATACTTCCAAAACCAGTTTGCAGGTGTCATTGAACCGTGCAGATGATGCAACCAAGCTCAAGGAGGAGCTCGATGAAGATCTTATCCTTTGTGTTGTTCCCTTTCCAGTTGATCAGTAGCGGAGCCCAGTTGGGGTCGATCGGGGATCTGTGTAGCTTTTGGGGTAGTCTTCTTTTATTTTTGGTTCCGTAGTCGGACCTTGATTGTATCTGGTTGATGTAATTATTTATTCACGTATTTGTGTGAAGTGGCGATTGTAAGCCAACTATGTATCTCTTTCCCTTATGTATTACATGGGTTGTTTTCAAAGATTACCTCACTGCGACATTGCTTTCAATGCGGTTATGCCTCTAAGCCGTGCTTCGACACGTGGGAGATATAGCCGCATCGAGGGCGTTACCAGTTGGTATCAGAGCCTTCCCCGACCTTAGGAGCCCCCTGCTTGATCGAATCGCTGGCGTTATTGAGTCTAGAAATGTTTTGACTCATTTAGGAATTATATGTATCGGAGAGTTAGGAATTCTTTTTACTCCTCAGTCCCTTCGTCGCTCTGGTGAGGCATCCTGACGTAGAGTTTTGACTCTTCTCTTCTCAAATTTCACTAAAAATAATTTAGGTTCACGCGAGTATCTTGGAATCGTTCCGATGGTTTTGTGACGAGAACATTGTTCTTGGTTCCTCCTATCATTTAGGGGTTGTGGCAGTGTCCCGTGGAGTTGAGCTCCGAGGTGTTGTCGTCACAATTTTATCATTGCAGTTCTGGAATACCTGAGTTTAGTTTCGCCGACATCGAAAATCTCTTTTATGCAGTTGTTGGTGAGATAACCTCGATGCCACCCAGTACTGGGGCGGGAGTTCGGGAGTATCGCCATAACTCGTATAACGGATGCTTCTCGAAGGTTGAGGTAGATGATTTCCGAAGGTTTCTTGGTTATGTGTTGAAGGATGGATACAGCTGGATGTAGGATTTGCTAGTTTTGGGTGAGATATTATGCTTCCCCTGTATCCCCAACACCTGATTGCATAACTGGAAAATTTCCGGAGTTCATAAGTGGGAATTCAAGTAGCTCTTAGGATATCTTTCCGACAAATGTATGATATGAAATTGGGGTTTGACGTCTAGTGGTTCGCCTATCCACAGTTGGTTTTACAGTGGTCTCGTTGTATCTTGAAGAGTCCTTGGCTATGCCGACTCGGGGACGCTTCGTATGTCATGTGCACTGCCTTGTACATGATGGTGTTGTACGATCGAGCCCGTGTAGGCCCCACCACGAAAACTTCGGACGAAATCTCTATCATATGTTTGTTCTGGCTTATTCTACAAGCCAATCCTTTGTTTTTTTGTTTTTGAGTTGTGGTATTCGAGTTGCTTCGAAGTCAAATGTTTATTCCATACCTTTCCTAAACGGTGTTCTCATACTCGGATGTGAATACAAATCCTTCATGATAATCGATATTTTCATGTCAATCCTTTTCAACCGGTGTGTTTCTCTCCAAGTGGATCCGATCACTTCAACATCCGCAAGATCTAGTATCAGTTCTTCTCAACGGTGTTTGTTTCATCTGTCTCCAAGTTGCCTTTATTTTTCCCGCCCTCCCACCCTCTTTCCATCAAGGATTCGGAATTCATAACCAACTATTATGTTATTGATGAGAAGTATCTCCATTCTTTCCCGTCAATGTTCTTACCCGGTGGTTCTCTTGAAGATGCTCTACTCGTTCATCATTCTTCAGTCTTTTCTTCTCCGGTGGATTCAAATCAAGCATTTGGTGTGGATCTCATATCCCTTTTTCCTCGTTTCAAATACCTTCTCATACCGGTGCACCTCATAATAATTCACTTCTCGCTATTCATTTGTTCGGGAGTGCTGAAGATATCTCAGAAGGCTCGTCATGTCTTTCAAGATCAGTTCAACCTATTTCGAGGTTGTTATCTCATTCTAGCCATTTAAATCTTACCGGTGCATTCTCTCCTTTAAATCATTCTACGGTGTTCCTCTTGAGTGGGCCCTAACCCACAGGTCTTTTCACAGGATCTTAAATAACTCTTCTTATTCTCCCAAAGCTTTTCAAATTCATCTCAAAGTTTGACACAAGAATGAATTTTCATCACTCAGATGTACTTCTCCATGATCTGTCAAATTCTTTTCATCGCTGGCTCAACCTCTTCGTTTTGATTCTTCCGGAGTGTCTAAATAATTCATGGTGGTGTTTCTCATCGTCATTCTCAGAGATTTGAAGTCCGAAGAAGAGTTTCTCTCAAATCTTGGCCCGTTCTCTCAAGATTTGTGGTTCTAGTGTTATGCCATCCTCTCATAATTGTTTTCAATTGTGAGATTTCTTTTCACCCATCCGGAGTAATTAAGAGTATTTTCAGTTTGATTCTCCGGAGCCCATTATCTCATAATTATTCATTCCCGGCTTTCAGTTATCGTTCTCCTAATCTTACCAGTGCATCAATCATTTATCCTCTAATCAGTTCTTGATCTCTTCGTTCTCATGTAACTAAATCCCCTCAAGATTCTTCGTTCATTTGCTAATTCTTCCCGATGTTTCTTTATCTTTTCCTCGTTCATTTTCAATTCTTACGGTGGTTCATTCAAGAGTTCTTCTCCTTTGTTATCATACAGATTCATTCCTTATTCCCAAATCCTACCGGTGTTTCGTTGAAGACTTTCTCAAGTTGCACTATATCTATCTTAATCCTTTTCAACGAGAATAAGTAGTATGCAAAATCCGTTGCTTGTCATCAATTTAAATTGGTGAAGGATAAGCATAATGTAATTCTTATTCTTCTTTCATCGAGTAAATTCAATTCCTGCTTTCCGGAGTGGTTCATCTTATTAATTCTCGGTTTCACATGATTCATCTTTTCTTTCCCGGAGTTCCAAGCTCTAACAATTATATAACCACTGAGATCCATCTAAATCATGATAAGGCTTCGCCTTGGGTTGTCAACTTCTATTTCTTTTTATCGTCATTTTGTTACCAGAGTTCTTCATGGAGGTTCTACATGATGGTTCATCAAGGATTTAATCCCTTATTGAAGTGTTCATCAAGATTCTTTTCAGAGGAGCTCAAGCATTCTTCATCTTGCAATCCGGAGTGCAATTGTTCTCCCTTATCTTTTGAGGTGGTAATATATCATTCTTCATTCACAAGAATGAGGTATCTTAAATCCATCAATCTCTTCATTGGAGTTATCTTGGATTGTATTTCACCTAAAACCTTCCCAAAGGAATGTTGCTATTGGGGTGCTTATCAATAATCCAAGTTTCCTCCTATTCTCACGATGAAAGATGTTTTCATCTCTCCGTCGCTCTCAAGCAAGCAATTGTTTTCGTTTGTGGCAGGTTTTCACCCCAAGTTCTTGAGATGTCTTCCTTAAGCCCTCAACAAGCCTGTTCTTTTTGTTGTTGATTTCCCAACAACTCCGTTCAATCCTTCTTTTTAAGGATGCTCTCTCAAATTCATTTGAGGTAGAACATGTTGTTTTCTTCTTCGTTCTTTTCATTGCATTCTTTCATCTCTTCCGGAGGCATTGTGATGATGCTCTCTTCACTCATCATCTCGTATTGTGAAGATCATGTTCTTTCCTTTGCTTATCCATTCAACCGGAGTATCATGCCCTCTTTTCAAGTTCTTCCCATTCTGTCAAGTTTTACCTCCATTCTCAACCAGAGTGCTGTCTGCAATCGTTCTTACCCCTTGTGCCATTCTTTCAATAGTTCCGGAGGCAATGTGTTGTTGATTTCATCAAGTATCTTCTCAACTTATCTAGTTCTTATTCTATTCCTTTTCTTTTCAATCGGAGTGTTGTCCAAATTATATCATCCTTAATCCTTCTCTATCTTGTTTTAACCGAAGTGGTTTCAATATATATCTTGCCCTTCAACCTCAAGGTTTTTTTCGCAATGTTCTTTGTTCCTCTTTTCTAATGGAGTGTTTTCGACTTTGTTCACCTTCGTTGTATTCCTTCTCGAATTTGCTCAACCTCGCAAGGTTCTTTGGTTTCACTCATTTGTCAAAGAAGCAACTTAGTTTCACCTCTTCTCTTTCTCTTCCGTTTTCTCTCTGGTGCCATTCTAGATCTCGGGACGAGATCCTCTCGTAGTGGTGGAGTGTTGTGACGCCCCGAGACCGATGTGCCAGGTGTCCTCCAGTTATTCGCTGTTGTGGCCTTGTCATTTGCTTGCGTGTTGCATATTGCCATGTCATCATCCGCATTGCATCTGCATGTTTTCAAAACTTGCATACGTCCGGATCTTCCGGTTCTCTCCGTTGTCCGTTCTGAGCCCAGACACACTTGGACGCGCCCGCGGCATGTCCGTAATAGTATTTTATAAGTGGCCAGAAAATGTTCTCGGAATGGGATGAAAGTTGGCGTGTGGTCTTATTATAGTGTAGATAGACCGCCTGTCAAGTTTCATTGCATTCGGAGTTCGTTTGAAGCCCCAACGATTAACTATAGCGACAATATAGTCGGTCTAACGTCAGACGTTTTCGGTCTCCGAAAACTGTTGCCGGGCTTTCCCTCTCTTTCCTCTCTAGTCCGTCTACACAGCCCACCTAGGCCCAGCCGACTCCTCTGTGTGTCTGGAGGCGTCCGATCGTGATCCGAGGGTCCCCCTAACCCTAGACCCCTGCCTATTTAAGGAGCCCCCCTTGCCATTTTCGGGTGCCCCTAGCCTTCCCCTACCCTCAGCCGCCGCACCCCCCTCGAAAACCGCACCACCAGCCAGATCCATCCACCTCCTCCTTGTTTTCCGGCGCCCTCCACCTCCAGCTCGCCACTTGCCAGCGTCCCATTGGCTGCGCCACCACCCCGCACTGCCCGTGGCCAATCGAGCGAGGCCACGTCGCCTCTCGAGCGCCCCACTTCGCCACGGCCCTCAGGGCCCATCTGAAGCCCGCCCGGGCCTGGAACTGCGCCGCCGCCCGCAGAGCAGGAGCACTCGCCCCGCACCTCCAGTCTTCCGCATGGGAACTCCTAGCTTCATCGCCCGCAACCTGCGCCGCTTTCTCTGTTCGCCTACGCCGCTTCCTCACCGTCGATCCCAGGCTTTCTCTGTTCGCCTATGCCGCTTCCTCACCGTGGACCGCCGCCGGCATCCCTTCCATGACCTCTCTCCAGGGGCACCTCGAACCATTGACTGCGGGCGCCCTCCTCCAGCGCCATCATGGGCCGTGACCCAACCGAGGTCCAACACTCCAGTTCGGCCTACGTTGACTCAGCCCGCGCCGCACCAGGCCGAGCCGCTTCCCTGCCGGCCTCGCAGGCCCATGGTGAGCCTCACCGTTGCGCCCCCTCCCATTGTTGGGCTAGACAGATCCGGCCCTTTTAGTATTTTTTTCTCCTCAGGACAAATTCCCTATTTATCTAGGAGTTTGCAGATTTACAGAAAACCCCTTGCACAACATGCTTATAATAACTCACAATTCGTGCATCAGATTAAAATGTTTTATATATGAAACTTGCTTAGAATTTTGTGTAGATTAATAATTGGCCACTATCATCTATGTTTGAAATGCTTAAAATGATGCTTGGTTAAATTTACTCCTATGCCATGTTAAAATGCTTTAATTCATAACTAAATAACCGTAGCTCAGATTCTAATAAACTTTATATGTAAATGAGGTAGAATTTTGCCTAGTTTAACATGGTGGCATCACTTTGCATGTTTAGCAACTATAAAATTTGGTTTAGGGCAGAACAGAACCAAACCTAATATATGCATATGGGGATATACCGGAATTGTTGTTCGTTGCTTCCGGCCTCATTTAAACTTGACTAGATAGGTAGTTTTACTTTGTTTCACCCTCTTGCCATGCTAACAACATTTAATCTTGTTGGGTACATAAACAAGATCGAACTAAGTAACTCGAATGTGGTGTTTCGTCAATAGGCAACGGAGTTGCATATCGAGCTCCACTTAACTTGTAGGATTGCTTGTGCACTTTGCCATGCCATGTATCTTTAAACCGGACATGCATCATATTTAGTTGTGCATCATGCCATGTTTATGTGTCGGTTGTTTACTATGTTGTTTGCCTCTTTCCGGGTTGCTCCTCGCGTTAGCTTCGGTTTCGTTCCGGAGTTGTGAGTTTTGGTTCGACTACATCCGCTTTGTCTTCTTCATGGACTCGTTCTTCTTCCTTGCGGGATCTCGGGCAAGATGACCATACCCTCGAAATCACTTCTATATTTGCTTGCTAGTTTCTCGCTCTTTTGCTATGCCTATGCTGCGATACCTACCACTTACTTATCATGCCTCCCATATTGTTAAGCCAAGCCTCTAACCCACCTTATCCTAGCAAACCGTTGTTTGGCTATGTTACCGCTTTGCTCAGCCTCTCTTATAGTGTTGTTAGTTGCAGGTGAAGATTGAAGTTTGTTCCTTGTTGGAACATGGAGATGTTGTTCCTTGTTGGAACATGTTTATTTGTTGGGATATCACAATATCTCTTATCTAATTAATGCATCTATATACTTGGTAAAGGGTGGAAGGCTCGGCCTTATGCCTGGTGTTTTGTTCCACTCTTTCCGCCCTAGTTTCCGTCATATCGGTGTTATGTTCCCGGATTTTGCGTTCCTTACGCGGTTGGGTTATAATGGGAACCCCTTGACAGTTCGCTTTGAATAAAAACTCCTCTAGCAAGGCCCAACCTTGGTTTTACCATTCGCCACCTAGCCTTTTTTCCCTTGGGTTAGGCCAGCCCAAGGGTCGTCTTTATTTTAACCCCCGCGGGCCAGTGCTTGTCGAAGTGTTGGTCCGAACTGAGTAGACTGCGGGGCCACCACGGGGAAACTTGAGGGCTGGTTTTACTCGTAGGATGTCTCATCCGGTGTTTCCCTGAGAACGAGATATGTGCAGCTCCTTTCAGGATGTCGGCGCATCGGGCGGTCTTGCTGGACTTGTTTTACCATTGTCGTGTATGTCTTGTAACCGGGATTCCGAGTCTGATCGGGTCTTCCCGCTAGAAGGAATATCCTTCGTTGACCGTGAGAGCTTGTGATGGGCTAAGTTGGGACACCCCTGCAAGTATTTGAACTTTCGAAAGCCGTGCCCGCGGTTATGGGAAGATGGGAATTTGTTAATGTCCGGTTTGTAGAAAACCTGAAGTTGACCTTAATTAAAATGCATCAACCGCGTGTTTAACCGTGATGGTCTCTTTCCGGCGGAGTCTGGTAAGTGAACACGGTGTTGGAGTAATTCTTGACGTAGGGTGTTCTAGGATCACTTCTTGATCATAGTTTCTCGATCGTGCTTTGCCTTCTCTTCTCGCTCTCTTTTGCGAATAGGTTAGCCACCATATATGCTAGTCGCTTGCTGCAACTCCACCTCATACCTTTTACCCTTCCTATAAGCTTAAATAGTCTTGATCACGAGGGTGTGAAATTGCTGAGTGCCCGTGACTCACAGATACTTCCAAAACCAGTTTGCAGGTGCCGTTGAACCGTGCAGATGACGCAACCAAGCTCAAGGAGGAGCTCGATGAAGATCTTGTCCTTTGTGTTGTTCCGTTTCTAGTTGATTAGTAGCGGACCCCAGTTGGGGTCGATCGGGGATCTGTGTAGCTTTTGGGGTAGTCTTCTTTTATTTTTGGTTCCGTAGTCGGACCTTGATTGTATCTGGTTGATGTAATGCTTTATTCACGTATTTGTGTGAAGTGGCGATTGTAAGCCAACTATGTATCTCTTTCCCTTATGTATTACATGGGTTGTTTGCGAAGATTACCTCACTTGCGACATGCCTCTAAGTCGTGCTTCGACACGTGGGAGATATATCCGCATCGAGGGCGTTACAATGGATTAGTAACACGTCATCCTGATAGATAGATAAGAAGGCCTAGTTCTTAATCCCCGTAGAAAAGAAGAGGTTGACTCAGATCAGAAGGGCATAGGGTAAAGGAGTAAAAAGATCCTTACGTTCCCTTCCACAATCAATTCCCTTACATAACTAAAGCATTTCTAGACTCGACTTCGACCAGTTTGGCTTGGTAATCCTATAGGCAGTCAGGCTCTGATACCAAAGCTCTCAGGACCCCGATTCCAAGTCACATCGATCTAGCCGGTAACACCTCATATCACTTTGTGGCCTCACGCGCGGTATTCCCACGGGTGTCGTCTTACCATGGCCGGGACCGTTTGCGCCTTTTGGCTCACGTATATGATAGTGTCGCCAGCATCCACATGACAGAGAACCCGGGCCGACATGGCTAGTCGTCAACCCCAAAGCGGCACCAACCTATGGGGACAGGCATACATGAATCACATCGAGCATGTCGGTCAGCAGCGTGTGAATCCGGGCTGTAGCACTGGGCTAACAGGACTCCGGGAACCCGGGCTGTAGCAGGCTAGGCAGGACTCCGGACGTCACCGCGTGACATTTCCCCGAAGGGACAGACACAGTAACGAAGTGAAACACATGCCGGCCAGTCAGATATCCTAAGCAGTAGTGCTAGGCTAACAGGACTCCGGTGAACCGGGCTGTAGCGGACTACTATGGCTCATGGAAGCACTAGACTACATTTCCCCATAAGAGAGGCTGCCAAAGATAAACATCTAGATTGTCGGATCCCACACATACCAAGCATTTCAATCATACACACAATATGCTCGATATGTGTAAATACAACACGGCATCACAACATAACTCTACGACTCAAGTATTTATTCATTAGGCTCCGAGGAGCGAGATATTACAAACATGGGTCTCATGACCCAACAATCATAGCATACAAATGAAAGCACATGCGGAAGCTTAACATGTCTGAGTACAGACATCTACAAATGAAAAAGGCTAAGAAGCCTGACTATCTACCAGATCCTGACGAGGGCACAAGATCGTAGCTGAGGTATCAAGCTAAACGTCGAAGTCCACGCGATACTACTAGCGAGACTGAAGTCTCTCTGCAAAACATAAATTAAGCAAACGTGAGTACAAAAGTACTCAGCAAGACTTACATCAGAACTAGCTACATATGCATCGGTATCAACAAGGGGGTGTGGTGGAGTTTAACTGCAGCAAGCCAGCTTTGACTCAGTGGCTAACCTGAACTACGACCGCAAGCAACTCTTTTGAGGTGGCGCACACGAGTACACATATTCACCATTCAATACACCACTATGGATCCGCTCCCGTCTCCCTACGAGAAGGCCATCCATAGCACTCACACTTATCTTGCGAGTTTTAGAGTATCCAATTTCACTTGTCTATGAACTGTTATAGGCAACCCAGAAGTCCTTTACCGCGGACGCGGCTATTCGAATAGTTTTATACCCTGCAGGGGTGTACTTCGTCACACATGTTTCCACCACTTAGCGTCTGCACACGACATGTGCTCGGCAGACTTCAAGCGAAAGCCGACGTGGATGTAGACCACGACCTGACTAACCGCACAAGTATCTAGTCCAGTTTTATCGCCTATTCGGGTTCCATCCGCAAGGAGATCTGGCCGGGGTGTCCTCAACGGCCCCAAACGATGTGTACAGGGTCCCGAGACGCCAAACGGGCGCCCGACATACCCGACCATAGTGTATCTACTGCATCATAGCCCACCCCTAGGGTCAGCGCTACGCACGGCCGCAAACACATATCCTATAAACACCAGAAACTAGTTTCAACTCCTGGACAGAGGACGAGAGGGGTCAGTAAGTCGAGCGGGGTAATATTTCAGGGCCCAATGTGTGGTAGTAGCTGTTTCATGGATCAAAAACCCAGAACTCGGTTCCTGAGAATGGTTTCAATGAGACAACCCACCATGTACTCCTACATGGCCTCTCATCGCTACCTTTACCAAATCGTGTTCACACACTTAGCTCACACACAGTAGGACATGTTCACAACTTTCCAATTCATCCCCGATGAATCAGACCTGACACAACTCTAAGCAATAGCAGGCATGACAAGCAAACATGAATGAGTAGGCACATCAGGCTCAAACAACTCCTACTCATGCTAGTGGGTTTCATCTATTTACTGTGGCAATGATAGGTCATGCAGAGGAAAGGGGTTCAACTACCGCAGTATGTATCAGTTGAATCGTTGTTGTCCTAATGCAGTAAAAGAGAGCAGGAGCGAGAGATTGGGATTGTATTGGAATGAACAAGGCGGTTTTGCTTGCCTGGCACTTCTGAAGATAGTATAGTTCTTCATCGGTGTCATCGAACTCATCGTCGGAACCACGTCTATCGAGAGGGGACAAATACCGGCAAACAAAGAGGAACACAATCAATGCAATGCAACAATTATGATGCATGATAATGTCATGGCAATATGCTGTTGATTGAGATAATGCAACTAGCAAACATATTAAATGAAGTTGGTTTGAACAAAGGGTTCAAATTCAAACTCCATATGTGCTTATTTAAATGTCTATTATGCAAATTGCCCTGTACAGCAACCCTAGGTTGTTCAAACATGCATGCAAATGCCATAAACAGATTCCTTGAATTTTTTTGATAATTTTTCATATATAATTTATTTCATTCTGAGTTATAGATAATTTTCTATGAATTTTAGAAGTTTTGGCTATTTTCTGGAATTTTCTGAATTGTTTAAAATCCAGAAAATCATTTACTGCGTCAGCATGGCGTCATGATGACCTCAGCAAGTCAACTGCAGCTGACCAGGTCAAACCTGACCAGTGGGGTCCACTGGTCAGTCACACAGTGTTGGCTCGAGTCAACGACAGGTGGGACCGGTCAAAGGCCACGTCAGCAAAGTCAACCTGACATGTGGTCCCAGTGGGTTAGTCTAAGTTAAACAGGGAATAAATTCCAGGGTTAATTAGCGCGTGGGGCCCATCCATCAGTGGCACGGTGATCAGCTAATGGCGTCATTAGTGTTAACTAAGTGTGCCATGTTGGCTCGCCGGAGTTTCGCCAGCGACGACCAAAAACGCGGCGGAGATGCACCAGGGTGGCTCAGGTTTCGCCAACAGTGCACCGTTCAGTGCACCCTTTGGCCCTACGAAGAGCTGGCGCGATGGCGCGTCGGATGGTGGTGGTCTCCGGGCCTGGGGTGGCCAGAGTCGACGGCGGCGAGCTCCGGGCCTGGGATCAACGGGTAGCACCTATGCGTTCTGCAGGCTCTCACAAAGCCAACGGGCATATGAACGGGGCTGATTGGACACCGGAGCCTCGTCGTCGACGAGCTCGTGCAGCGGCATGCTTCGGGCGTCATGGAAAATGGCGCTACAGCAAGCGCTAGGCCACGGGGTTAGGGGGGACACGACGGTGCAGCTCACAGTGATCACGATGATGGGTTCGGCTTGCTCGGGGATGTCCTGTGGCCGGTGAATCGATGACGGCGGTGGTCGGCTCCCGAGGATGAGGACGACGGCGATGGTGACGCTGAGGGGCTCTCGGGGCTTGTTTTGTTCTTCTCGTCGACGTGCAGAGTCGTGACGGAGCCTAGGGATATGGTGGGGAGGTCAGGCGAGCTTGGTGGGCGCGTTGGCAGCGAGCAGCGGCGATGGTGGTGTTCGGTCGTGGAAGGGAGAGTGAGAAGAGGAGGATAGGGTCGGAGAGAGAAGTGGATGTGGCACCAGGGAGGTGTGTGGTATCTCCAAGGGGGTCGGGGAAGCGGCAAGCAGGAGGTGGGCGGGGCGCATGTGCGCGCACGGCGGCCACACGCCCATCCTCCTGGCGAAGGAGGAAGACGACAGGGGAGGGGGCCAGGTGGGCTGGGCCGGCCACTTGGGCCGCCAGGTAAGGTCCAGGTGGACTTCTCTCTCTGTGCTTTCCGTTTTTTATTTGTCTCTATTTTCTATTTCTGTCTTTGTGTTCTCATTTAGCAAAAATACTAAACCACTTCAAAACTTCATGAAAATAGTTGTGCGAACTAAGTGGTCTTTAACCCAAACCACACAACAATTTCCAAAATTATTGAACATACATTTATTATATAATAAATATAAGTCCAATTCAAATATTTATTGGATTAATTCAAGGGCCCAAAATAAATATTCCTGAGATTCTAAATATATTGGTTTGAATTTTATCTCTTGCCAATATTTCCAGATATTAATAGGAACATTTTCTTGGGCTTGTTTGAAGAGATTTTTTTTAATGTCGATTATTTCTGAGGTGATTTCTGAGGGTTGAGAATTCCCTCAATTCAATTTACTTGAATTTAAGATGATGCATGGATGCATATGCAATGACAAGCAAAGGCTAGAGCTAGGGCTGTGACAACGACACCCTCGAGCACCACGACAAGATAAGAAAGCAGTTGGGCGGGGCCTTCGTTGTCCGTCGCCAACAGCTTCTCCAAGTCCTTCTCGTAGAGTGTCCTCAGCGCCTCGTGGGATCTCTCCTCAAGGGACATGAAGGTGGCGCGATCCTCTGCCAGAACCTTCGCTTTGGCTTCCAGCTGGGCCTTCTCTGCCTCCACCTCCTGCACTAGCTTCTCTAGGTGGCCGCGCTCTACGGCCTGTGCCCTTGCCAGCTGCTCCAGTTCGGCGTTACGACCAGTGACGGCGTCTTCTCGGGCCTTCATCTTCTCCTCCTCCACCTTGCGACTACGAGGCTGGGCCGCGCGCTCGTTGTGCATGGTCTCCAACTCGGCCTCCATCGACCGGCAGCGCTCCTTGGCGGCTTCGGCATCCCTCAGCGCCACCTCGTGGGGAGCCGTGGCTCGGTCGGCGGCCTGATACGTCCCCAATGTATCTATAATTTTTGATTGATCCATGCTATATTATCTACTGTTTTGGACTATGTTGGGCTTTATTTTTCACTTTTATATTATTTTCGGGACTAACCTATTAACCGGAGGCCCAGCCCAGAATTGATGTTTTTGCCTATTTCAGTGTTTAGGAAAAACAGAATATCAAACGGAGTCCAAACGGAATAAAATCTTCGGGAACGTGATTTTCTCACCGAACGTGATCCAGGAGACTTGGACTCTACTCCAGGGAGTCAAAGAGGAGGTCACGAGGGTGGGGGGCGCGCCCCCTGCCTCGTGGGCCCCTCGATGCTCCACCGACGTACTCCTTCCTCCTATATATACCTATGTACCCCCAAACGATCAGAACAGGAGCCAAAAACCTAGTTCCACCGCCGCAACTTTCTGTATCCACGAGATCCCATCTTGGGGCCTATTCCGAAGCTCCGCCGGAAGAGGGCCGTCATCATGGAGGGCTTCTACATCATCATAGCCCCTCCGATGAATTGTGAGTAGTTTATCTCAGACCTTCGGGTCCATAGTTAGTAGCTAGATGGCTTCTTCTCTCTCTTTGAATCTCAATACAAAGTTCTCCCCCTCTCTTGTGGAGATCTATTCGATGTAATCTTCTTTTTGCGGTGTGTTTGTTGAGACCGATGAATTGAGGGTTTATGATCAAGTCTATCTATGAATAATATTTGAATCTTCTCTGAATTCTTTTATGCATGATTGGTTATCTTTGCAAGTCACTTCGAATTATCCGTTTGGTTTGGCCAACTAGATTGGTAGTTCTTGCCATGGGAGAAGTGCTTAGCTTTGGGTTCGATCTTGTGGTGTCCTTTCCCAGTGACAGATGGGGTAGCAAGGCACGTATTGCATCGTTGCCATCGAGGATAACAAGATGGGGTTTATTTCATATTGCATGAATTTATCTCTCGACATCATGTCATCTTGCTTAAGGCATTACTCTGTTTTTAACTTAATACTCTAGATGCATGCTGGATAGCGGTCGATGAGTGGAGTAATAGTAGTAGATGCAGAATCGTTTCGGTCTACTTGTCACGGACGTGATGCCTATATACATGATCATGCCTAGATATTCTCATAACTATGCTCATTTCTGTCAATTGCTCAACAGTAATTTGTTCACCCACCGTAGAATACTTATGCTCTTCAGAGAAGCCACTAGTGAAACCTATGGCCCCCGGGTCTATTCTCATCATACCAATCTCCATCACTTTAATCTTGCTTTGCTTTTTTACTTTGCGTTTACTTTTTAATTTGCATCTTTATACCAAAAATACCAAAAATATTATATCTATCAGATCTCACTCTGGTAAGTGACCGTGCAGGGATTGACAACCCCTAATCACGTTGGTTGCGAGTAGCTATCGTTTTGTGCAGGTACGAGTGACATGAGCGTGGACTCCTACTGGGTTCATACCTTAGTTCTCAAAAACTGAGGGAAATACTTACGCTACTCTGCTGCATCGTCCCTTCCTCTTCGGGGAAAACCAACGCAAGCTCAAGACGTAGCAAGAAGGATTTCTGGCGCCGTTGCCGAGGAGTCTATGCAAAAAGTCAACATACCAAGTACCCATCACAATCCCTATCTCTCGCATTACATTAATTGCCATTTGCCTCTCGTTTTCCTCTCCCCCACTTCACCCTTGCCGTTTTATTCGCCCTCTCTTTCTCTCTATCCTCCCTCTCTATTTGCCTCTTTTGCCGTTTGCTCTTGTTTGCTCGTGTGCTAGATTTCTTGTTTGTCGTGATGGCTCAAGATAATACTAAATTGTGTGACTTCACCAACACCAATAATAATGATTTCCTTAGCACTCCGATTGCTCCTCCTAGATAATATTATGGTTAATTATTCTCAATGGCATACTGAAATATCTTCTAATAAAAAAGTGCATGCGACAGAAGAAATTAATGTGTTGAGTGGAAAGATGGATGAACTTATGAAATTATTTGCTACTAAGAGTGTTTGTTCTGATCCTAATGATATGCCTTTGTCTACTTTGATTGAGAATAACAATGAATATATGGACTTGAATTTTGTTGGTAGGAATAATTTTGGTAACAACGCTTATAGAGGAAATTTTAATCCTAGGCCATATCCTAGTAATCCTTCTAATAATTATGGGAATTCCTACAACAACTCTTATGGAAATTATAATAAGATGCCCTTTGATTTTGAATCTAATATTAAAGAATTTATTTATTCGCAAAAGAATTCTAATGCTATGATTGAAGAGAAATTTCTTAAGATTGATGATTCGGCTAGGAACGTTGATAGAATTGCTCTTGATGTTGATTCTTTGAAACTTAGATCTATTCCACATAAGCATGATATCAATGAGTCTCTCAAAGCCATGAGAATTTCAATTGATGAGTGTAAGGAAAGAACCGCTAGGATGCGTGCTTCCAAAGATGCCTTTATTAAAGCGTGTTCCTCCAATTCTTATGAAAATCAAGATGAAGATCTAAAAGTTATTGATGTGTCCCCTATTACATCTTTGTTCTGCAATATGAAACTTGATGAAACTGAATATGATCTTCCTTTAACTAGAAGGCGTTCTAAAAATCCGGAGTATTTAGATCTTAATGATGAAATTGATGAAAGTGGGATTGAAAGAAATAAAAATCTAAATGTTGCTAAACCCACTATATTAGATATCAAGGAATTTAATTATGAAAGTTGCTCTTTAACATATTGTTGATGCCTTGATGCAATCTTGTGAAGAAAAACTTGAGTTGAAAGTTTCTATCCCTAGAAAACTCTATGATGAGTGGGAACCAACTATTAAAATTAAAATTAAAGATCATGAGTTTTATGCTTTGTGTGATTTGGGTGCTAGTGTCTCCACTATTCCCAAGACTTGGTGTGATTTGCTAGATTTCCGTAATTTTGATGATTGCTCTCTAAACTTGCATCTTGCGGATTCCACTATTAAGAAACCTATAGGAAGCATTAATGATGTTATTATTGTTGCAAATAGGAATTATGTGCCCGTATATTTCATTGTTCTTGATATAGATTGCAATCCTTCTTGCCCTATTATTCTTGGTAGACCTTTCCTTAGAACGGTTGGTGCGATTATTGATATGAAGGAAGGGAATATTAGATTTCAATTTACATTAAAAAAGGGCATGGAACACTTTCCAAGAAAGAAAATAAAATTACCACATGAAACTATCATGAGAGCCACTTATGGATTGCCGACCAAAGATGGCAATACCTAGATCTATCCTCGCTTGTTATGCCTAGCTAGGGGCATTAAACGATAGCGCTTGTTGGGAGGCAACCCAATTTTATTTTTATTCCTTGCTTTTTTCTCCTGTTTAGTAATACATAAATTATCTAGCCTCTGTTTTGGTTGTGTTTTTTGTGTTTAATTAGTGTTTGTGCCAAGTAGAACCATTGGGAAGACTTGGGGAAAGTCTTGTTGAACTTGCTGTAAAAAAACAGAAACTTTAGCGCTCATGAGAACTGATGTCATTTTTATTTGAAGAGCGATATTTAGTTAATTCTTTTTGAAGATGATTAATAGATAAATTCCTCACGTCCAGCAATTTATTTTTGAATTTTTGGGGTTCCAGATCTTGCGCTAGCTACAGATTACTACAGACTGTTCTGTTTTTGATAGATTCTGTTTTTCATGTGTTCTTTGCTTATTTTGATGAATCTATGGCTAGTAAAATAGTTTATAATCCATAGAGAAGTTGGAATACAGTAGGTTTAACACCAATACAAATAAATAATGAGTTCATTACAGTACCTTGAAGTAGCCTTTTGTTTTCTTTCGCTAACGGAGCTCACGAGTTTTCTTCTTTAAGTTTTGTGTTGTGAAGTTTTCAAGTTTTGGGGTAAGGATCTGATGGATTATGGAACAAGGAGTGGCAAGAACCTAATCTTGGGGATGCCCATGGCACCCCCAGGATAATCCAAGGACACCAAAAAGTCAAAGCTTGGGGATGCCCCGGAAGGCATCCCCTCTTTCGTCCACTTCCATGGGTAATTTACTTGGAGCTATATTTTTATTCACCAACATGATATGTGTTTTGCTTGGAGCGTCTTGTATTATTTGTGTCTTTGTGTCTTAGTATGCCACAATCATCCTTGCTGTACACACCTTTTGAGAGAGCCATACATGAATTAAAATTTGATATAATACTCTATGTGATACACTTATATCTTTTGAGCTAGGTAGTTTTGCTCTATGTGCTTCACTTATATCTTTTGAGCATTATAATTTTGCTCTATCTGCTTCACTTAGATCTTTTAGAGCACGGTAGTGGATTTTTTTTAAAGAAACTATTGATCTCTCATACTTCACTTAAATTATTTTGAGAGTCTTAATAGCATGGTAATTTGCTTAATAATAATATGCTTGGTATTCAAGATTTGTGAAACTTTCTTTTGAGTGTGTTGAATACTAAGAAAAGATTGAAGCATGATAATTGTTTTGAGATATGGAGGTGATAATATTAAAGTCATGCTAGTTGAGTAGTTGTGAATTTAAATAATACTTGTGTTGAAGCTTGTGATTCCCGTAGCATGCACGTATGGTGAACCGTTATGTGATGAAGTCGGAGCATGATTCATTTATTGATTGTCTTCCTTATGAGTGGCGGTTGGGGATGAGCGATGGTCTTTTCGTACCAATCTATGCCCCTAGGAGCATGCTCGTTATACTTTGCTTTGATAACTTCTAGATTTTTGCAATAAGTATATGAGTTCTTTATGAATAATGTTGAGTCCATGGATTATACGCACTCTCACCCTTCCACCTTTGCTAGCCTCTCTAATACCGCGCACCTTTCGCCGGTATCATACACCTACCATATACCATCGTCAAAACAGCCACCATACCTACCTATTATGGCATTTCCATAGCCATTCCGAGGTATATTGCCATGCAACTTTCCACCATCTAGTTCATAATGACATATTCATCATTGTCATATTGCTTAGCATGATCATGTAGTTGACATAGTATTTGTGGCAAAGCCGCCGTTCATAATTTTTTCATACTTGTCACTCTTGATTCATTGCATATCCCGGTACACTGCCGGAGGCATCCATATAGAGTCATACTTTGTTCTAAGTATCGAGTTGTAATCATTGAGTTGTAAATAAATAGAAGTGTGATGATCATCATTCAATAGAGCATTGTCCCAATAATAATAAAAAAAGAAAGGCCAAAGAAAAAAAAAGAAGTCCCCAAAAAAAGAAAATGAATAAAAAGGGGCAATGCTACTATCCTTTTACCACACTTGTGCTTCAAAGTAGCACCATCATATAGCGAGTCTCATATATTGTGCTTCAAAGAAGCACCATGTTCTTCATATAGAGAGTCTCATATGTTGTCACTTTCATATACTAGTGGGAATTTTACATTATAGAACTTGGCTTGTATATTCCAATGATGGGCTTCCTCAAATTGCCCTAGGTCTTCATGAGCAAGCAAGTTGGATGCACACCCACTTAGTTTCTTTTTGAGCTTTCATATATTTATAGCTCTAGTGCATCCGTTGCATGGCAATCCCTACTCACTCACATAGATATCTATTGATGGGCATCTCCATAGCCCGTTGATACGCCTAGTTGATGTGAGACTATCTTCTCCTTTTTGTCTTCTCCACAACCACCATTCTATTCCACCTATAGTGCTATATCCATGGCTCACGCTCATGTATTGCGTGAAGATTGAAGAAGTTTTGAAAAAGTTAGAGAATGAAACAACTGCTTGGATTCTCATCGGGGTTGTGCATGATTTAAATACTTTGTGTGGTGAAGATGGAGCATAGCCAGACTATATGATTTTGTAGGGATAACTTTCTTTGGCCATGTTATTTTGAGAAGACATAATTGCTTTGTTAGTATGCTTGAAGTATTATTATTTTTATATCAATATAAACTTTTGTCTTGAATCTTTCTAATATGAATATTCATACCACAATTAAGAAGATTTGCATTGAAATTATGCCAAGTAGCACTCCGCATCAAAAATTCTCTTTTTATCATTTACCTACTCGAGGACGAGCAGGAATTAAGCTTGGGGATGCCTGATACGTCTCCAACGTATCTATAATTTTTGATTGCTCCATTATATATTATCTACTGTTTTGGACTATATTGGGCTTCATTTTCCACTTTTATATAATTTTTGGGACTAACCTATTAACCGGAGGCCCAGCCCAGAATTGCTGTTTTTTGCCTATTTCAGTGTTCCGGAGAAACAGAATATCAAACGGAGTCCAAACGGAATAAAATCTTCGAGAATGTGATTTTCTCACCGAACGTGATACAGGAGACTTGGACCCTACTCCAGGGAGTCAAAGAGGAGGTCATGAGGGTGGGGGGCGCCAGGCCGCGCCCCCTGCCTCGTGGGGCCCTCGGTGCTCCACCGACGTACTCCTTCCTCCTATATATACCTACGTACCCCAAACGATCAGAACAAGAGCCAAAAACCTAATTCCACCGCCGCAACTTTCTGTATCCACAAGATCCCATCTTGGGGCCTGTTCCGGAGCTCCGCCGGAAGAGGGCCGTCATCACGGAGGGCTTCTACATCATCATAGACCCTCCGATGAAGTGTGAGTAGTTTACCTCAGACCTTCGGGTCCAGAGTTAGTAGCTAGATGGCTTCTTCTCTCTCTTTGAATCTCAATACAAAGTTCTCCCCCTCTCTTGTGGAGATCTATTTGATGTAATCTTCTTTTTGCGGTGTGTTTGTTGAGACCGATGAATTGTGGGTTTATGATCAAGTCTATCTATGAATAATATTTGAATCTTCTCTGAATTCTTTTATGCATGATTGGTTATCTTTGCAAGTCTCTACGAATTATCCGTTTGGTTTGGCCAACTAGATTGGTAGTTCTTGCCATGGGAGAAGTGCTTAGCTTTTGGGTTCGAACTTGCGGTGTCCTCTCCCAGTGACAGAAGGGGTAGCAAGGCACGTATTGCATCATTGCCATCGAGGATAACAAGAAGGGGTTTATTTCATATTGCATGAATTTATCTCTCTACATCATGTCATCTTGCTTAAGGCGTTACTCTATTTTTAACTTAATACTCTAGATGCATGCTGGATAGCGGTCGATGAGT
This sequence comes from Triticum urartu, assembly GCF_056163025.1. Lineage (NCBI taxonomy): Eukaryota > Viridiplantae > Streptophyta > Magnoliopsida > Poales > Poaceae > Triticum > Triticum urartu. The sequence goes on along the minus strand of NC_141873.1, from coordinate 422,457,889 downwards.
GGAGTAATTTTAGTAGATGCAGAATCGTTTCGGTCTACTTGTCACGGACGTGATGCCTATATACATGATCATGCCTAGATATTCTCATAACTATGCTCAATTCTGCCAATTGCTCAACAGTAATTTGTTCACCCACCGTAGAATACTTATGCTCTTGAGAGAAGCCACTAGTGAAACATATGGCCCCCGGGTCTATTCTCATCATACCAATCTCCATCACTTTAATCTTGCTTTGCTTTTTACTTTGCCTTTACTTTTTACTTTGTATATTTATACCAAAAATGCCAAAAATATTATATCTTGATTGCGGTGGATGAGTACCAAAAATATTATATCTTTTCACTTTAATCTCCTAAGTGACCATGAAGGGATTGACAACCCCTAATCGCGTTGGTTGCGAGTAGCTATCATTTTGTGCAGGTACGAGGGACATGAGTGTGTCCTCCTACTGGATTGATACCTTGGTTCTCAAAAACTGAGGGAAATACTTATGCTACTCTGCTGCATCATCCCTTCGTCTTTGGGGAAAACCAACGCAAGCTCAAGACGTAGCACGGCCCGCTTGTCCTCTTCAAAAGCTGCCACAGCCTGGCCCGGCATCGCCCTGACAAACTCATCAGAATGCAGCAAACCCGAGATTAGCTCTAGGTGCCACGCCACCAGGCGGCGGTCAGCACCTTGAAGGTCGCCCCGAAGCCGCGCTAGTGCGGAAAGGGCCTCCTCCAAGGCGTCGGGCGAAGCGGAAGAATCACGAGCCAGCAATTCGACTGGAGGAGGAGGTTGCGCCTTTGCCAAGACCTGTGAATTGGTGACTGGAGGAGGAGGTTGCGCCTTGGCTGCATCGACGGGAGAGCTGGGGGTAGGCGCCTCCGGAGCTGGCTTGGCCGAGGAGATCGCCTTCTCCCAAGAATGGTCCACTGGGCCTCGCGAGGACGATCGAGCGGGAGAAGTGTGGGTGCCTTCACGCCTTTCTGCACTAGAGGGGGTGCTGCTAGGCCTGGCTGCTAGGCTCACGAGGATGTGGCCGCCCCCCTCTCTTCTTCTTCGCCGACAGAGTCTTCCTGATAATGCAAGAGGGGAACATCAGGAAGCAGCAATAGAAGCGGGTGCAAGAACAAAGTCAAGGCGAGATGCTTACTGGTCCACGACGGCATGGTCCCGTGACCTCTTCAGGAGCATGGAGCCCAAGGGCCTCGTGGTCTGGGGCGCCGGTGCATGGGCCCCAGGAGCAGATGAAGATGTAGCCACCGGCCCAACGGCAACACCAGACAGCGCCAGGGCAGGAGCGTCACCCTAGGAGGCTAGTGCCGACCTGCTCTTCGTCGGAACCACAGTCGAAGACTTCTTTGAGGCGGTGACCTTGGACCTTGTGGTTATCCCAGCAGGGGCCAGGCTTCCCTCACCGGTTGGTCGCCGACGTCGTCATCATCAGGCAGGGCGCGGAGGAGATTAGCCTTGCGCGGAGGGGAGGTGTCCTGGTCCCCTCCAGGGTCGCCTCCGAGTCATGCTCCTCCTCCCTGTCAGAGTCGTGAAGGACACCACCATCGGAGTCATTGCCACTAGGGCCTTAGAGGGCACCGACGGCACGAGCCCACGTCCATCAAAGACAAGCATGGCGGCGGCAACCTTCGCTCCGTCGAGGTGGCGGTACAGAGGAACAAAGGTGTCCGGAGGGAACCCCTGGTCGTTCCCGACCAGGTAGCGGAGAGCCGTGCCCAGTTCCTTGTCAGACAGGGCCTCCGGACATAGGCGGAGGTCGTTGCCTTCGTCCCCGAGATTCCACAAGGGGCGCGAGCGCGCATGGAGCGGAGCCACGCGCTACGACAGGAATTCCTTGACGATCATGGCCCCTGTCAGCTTCGCCGCATTTGGGTCGTCAGGCTTCAGATTGGCAGTCGTCTTCTCCAGCACATGCTCCGCCCAGGGGTCGGTGAGCTTCGCGCAGAACCACCCATCGTGAGACATGGGCATCCCCGTCGGTAGCACAAGCCGGGGGATGGGAGCGCTTGGTGTCCATTAGGACCCACTTGCTCCATAAGCCCTCGGCCTTCTTCCCGGCCTTCGAGATCGCGTTGGTCTTGTTGGCCGCAACGAAGTTGGCACACCCTGAGCAATGGACGTCCTTGATCCGAAGATAGAAGAAGTGGCGTAGCAGCGCCACGGACAGCATCACCCCGATGTATGCCTCGCGGTAAAAGGAAAAAATTGACAGAAGGAGGACAGAGTTGGGATGAAGATGGAGGGCGTGCAGCTTGTAATGGCTAAGGATGGAGTAGAAGAAGTCAGAGAAGGGGGGAACCAACCCGGCTACAACGCTGCTCATGAAGAAAAGATAGAAGGTGCTGCCAGAGGCCTCCAGCTGGGCGGAGCCAACCCGAAGCGCGGTCTTCCTATTCTTGTCACCGCCCTACGCCATCATCAGGAGTGTGGCTGCGAGGTTCCTCTCCGATACACTGGGCCGGCTCATACCTGGAGGGTGGAAGGGTGGCCCTTGCCTTGCTGGGCGCCATCAATGGCGGGCTTGGAGGAGAGTTGGTGCAGATCTGGAGGCTTGGGAGCAAAGAGCAGAAAAGGGGATCTGGAGCAGGACGAAGGCAGACAATGAAGACACTACGGTGCGCGCCAGCCTTTTGTTAGCTGGGCAGTTGCCAAGGAAGCATGGGGAAGCGGAGACACCCACGTCGCGTCAATCGCCACGCGTAAATCAAGGCCATAGGATGTTAGGGCCCGCGGCGCTCCGCACTTGACCCTTGGCTTCGCCACTAAGCCAAGCACGAGCACGCCTTGGGCCCGGGGGCTACTGTCAGCGTCTTGGGAACGGGGGTACCCAGACTTGCCTGCCTGCGGCCCAGGGCGTGGCTCCACCAGCGGCCTGGTACAGCCCATCTTCGTCAACCAACACTCAAGACCCTCGCGAGGGGCCAAGCCTCATGAGGCGGACGACACAATACCTCCTCAGGGGCAGCCTCACTAGGCTGGCTGGCGAGGAGCCGAGAGTTCAAGGCGAGGGGCGCCTCGTGAGGTTTCCGTGACGTGAGCCATGACGACCAAGGCCCGATGGGCGCCAGCAGACGCAGAATGCTAGTTTCCTCTTTGGTGCTAAAGAGGCAGGAGCGGGCGAGGAGTCCTGAGGCGTCAAACAAAGGTTTCCATATCGGTGCAACGAGACCAAGACTAGTAGGACGGCAAGACGGAGGTCATCACAGAGGCCACGACGGCGTCACCATCAGAGCCTTTGGCAGGCGAAGACCACCTTTTGTCAGGATGGCTTGTACTAGTTGTCCCCCTTCAAATTTGCCATTGTGGGATCCCTTCCCGCCTTATATTTGGGAATAGGACCCGTGCCTCTATAAATAGGACTAGCCACCACCACAGGAAGGAGGATAATTTAGATCATCCCCAACCACACAAGCTCATCGAGCTCAAGAACACCTCTCCTCAGGAGGCTGTTTTCCCCTTGTACATGTTCATCCCCAGCCTACAGGGCAATCCACCACACCACACTGGAGTAGGGTACTACACCGCAACAGTGGCCTGAACTAGTATAAACCGTTGTGTCTCTTGTTCCTCGGGTTTGACGAGCTGGGCTTTGAGATCGTTGTGAGAGTGTGAGCTAGTGGCAGAGAGATCTCCGTGCGCACCCTGTGTTCGAACCTCAAGCGTTTTCCGAAACCCGTAATCTGACAGGTTGGTCACTGAAGAAGTTGAGGCAGAGGTGGTTTTTAGAGGTGTGGAGGAATATCTGAGGAATCTATAGACGACGTCCAGGGCACTGCTCTGTTGTGATGTATCATTCCGTCGTTGGAGCAGCTCCGGTGAGCCGTAAGATGTCGAGGCTGAAGTAGCACAAGACGGACATCGTTAATCTCAACTGGGATTCTAATAGCATCTCCTATAGATGATGTAAAATACATTACCAAAAAGTGATAGATGTAAAATTTACATCGCCAAAAACCACCTGACTACAAGAGATGAGGTTAAAACTGTTGACCCTGAACTTAACTGTCTAAACAGAAATTTACCATGGAATCTGAATGTTACTATCGAAATTGAACGCAATGGTAGCAGAGAGGAACTTGACATGTAGTTTAGGGAGGGCCTGCAGTTCATCTTCAACCTGCACCCCTCTGAACCGCCAGCCACCACCGGCCGAATTGCCGGCCCCCACACCGCCTCGCCACCCCGAACCAACTCCCCACCGCCAGTCCGCCACAGCCTCACCGGCCCGAAACAACTCCGAACCGCAGGTCCACCGCCGCCTCGCCGCCCCGAAACAACTCCCCACCGCCGGTCCGCCGCCGCCTCGCCGCCTCGAAACAACTCCCCACCGCCGGTCCGCCGCCGCCCCAGCCAGCCCTCTAGGCCCCCCTGTGCCAAGCTTTTTCTCCGGCGATCCCCACGCCACCGCCCCACCACTGCGCCCCCACTGCCGGCGACCACCGCCCCCACCCTGAACCCTAAGATAGATAGTGTGGTACCTCTCCGGGGAGCCCCCTCCCCGCTGCCGGTGGTTGTTCCTTAACTTCGGCGACCCCCACCCGCTGAAAATCGACTGATCCAAAGTCGATTCAGTCGACTGAAGTGTAGCTAAATCAGAGCAGGGCAGCAACACGAGCGAGGGAGAGAGCAGCAGCAACAACATGAGCGAGCGAGAGCCGGAGCAGCAGCAACAGCATGAGCGAGAGCCGGAGCAGCAGCAGCAGATCCGGCTGGTATGGCCGCCGCCGAAGGGGCCTCGCACTGGGGGAGAGCCGCCATGGAGATGTCGCCCGCGGCGCCGGCTTCGAGGTAGCCACTTGATGGGTGTGCATGATGGAGCACCATCGGCGCCGGGAGGTCGACTTAAGGAGAAGGTGCGATGCGATGAGTGTACAACCTCTTTGGTGGCGCCGAGTAGGCCTCGGCTTCGTCCGAGGAGTCAGTGAGGATTTTGCGGTTCCGGTGGAGTAGGTTAAGGCATCGCTATGGGGATGGAGCAGCTGTGATAGACGAGGCGATCGTTGGATCAGCTCCTTGGAGGTGGAGGACGGGGCGGCTGAACCGGCGGGACAACGAGATGGACGATGGATCCTCATCCGGGGAGGTGGATGAGGGACTTCGATCTGTTGCAGTTGACGTCATCGTCGGGGAAGAGGCTCCGGCTGGGCAACGGTCAGGTGTCGGATGGAGGAGGGTAGGGTTTCGTGGTTGGAGCAGAGAGCTTATGGCGTCCTGGGATTTCAAATGGCGAAGAGGAGGCGATGGGAGGGGGGAACCATGACTTAGGGACGCGCTTGTCAAAAATGTAGGGTGTGTTACAAAAGTACACCCACCAATTTGAGCTAGCGGCCCTTTCGGCTCAGGGTTAGAAGGGGGATTTAGTGTGTCGGGATTTGGCAGCTGGAGGGATTTTTCATGCGCGTTGTAATTTCGGGATAGCAAGGTGAGAGTTGTGAAGGCGCCAGTTTTGGGAGCACGATATTTGAATTTTCAGGATATAACAAGGAACAGGTTAAATTTTAGGGACAAGCCTAACGTGTACTATTGTAGTTGTACGTACCAAATCAATTCACACTTCCATCAGCGAAAAAAATGAAAAAAATAAAACTATTCACACCACACAAAGAGAGAGTCTTGTCCTGTTTGACTATACGAATGCTATTCAAAGCTACTCCCTCCTTCCATCTATATAGGGCCTAATGCGTTTTTGAGGCTACCTTTGACCAAATATTAGAGCAATAATATATGACATGCAACTTACACAAAGCACACCCTTCAATTCGTGTGTGAGAGGAGGTTTCCATGATATAATTTTCACATTGTGCATGTCATGTACTATTAATGTTGTCAATAGTCAAAGGTGTTCTTAAAAAACACATTAGACCCTATATAGATGGAAGGAGGGAGTATGAATCCATGTTATGTCCAATTAAATTTTTTTGTTGGCTGTATAATGCATGTAACCTACTCATACCAACATTTTAGTGCATTCCAAATTTCTATTGTCGGGGGTCTGGTGCGACATATGCCAAAGGATGGCTTATCATGGTGGGGGCGAGTAGAACGTCGCCGGTGCCTGGAAACGGGATGAGGCGAAGACATGCACGCCGGCGAATCTTACCCAGCTTCAGGGCTCTCCGGGGAGATAATACCCCTACTGCTGCTCTGTGGCGTCTCCGCATGATCACTATGGCCAAGTGTTTACACGGTTGCTCCTTGAGATGTTTCTTAGAGGTAGGAGAGGGCAAGGCCAGCTCTCTCCTTCTATCTGATATGGTCTAGAGCTACTGGGTTCCAACCCTTTGCAAGGGTGCCCAGGGGGGTTTATATAGGCCTACCCCCCAGGGGTACAATGGTAATTCGACTGGGCGTGGTCCAGCCGTCAGTGCCTCTGGCCTCCGACTTCTCCGCAGACTGCTGGGGCCCCCGACTGGTGGGCCCCGCCTACTGGTCTGGTACGGAGCCGACAGGCCGCGTCCGCCGCGGGCGGGTCTTGCCGGCTGTTGATTACTGTAGCCGTGCTTCTGATGACGCAGGCTTGGTCATGGGGTCGTGGCAACAGTCCCGCCGCCTGGTGGGCGATCACTATTGCCACTCCCCATCACATCTTGATTAATGGTGCATGGGGCCTAGGGGAGGGCTCGGCCAACTTCCCGGGGCTGACTCCTGACGGATCCGACTGGAGGTCCTCTCGCCGTCTCCTAGGGTCTCACTGACTGGTGGGACCTGCTGCCTCCGGGCCTTACAGGCAAGCTGTCGTGGGCGTAGGATTCGGCCCTACGGCGCTGATGTTAGGGGCGGCATGGCAACAGTGCCACGCCGCACAGAGATCTCCAGGGGTATGGCGTGCTATGGCCACGCCTGCACTTGGTGAGGGGGAGGGGTGGGCTTTGCTGTAGCCACGCCCCTGCCTCGTCCCCTTTGATGAGGTCATGAGTTTGTTGGAGTCGCAGGCCGACTCCCCAAAGACGGCTTCTCTGGAAGTCGTCCCTGGGACTCGGCCGTGAGCGGGCAATCGGCCATCTTGCCGTCGACTCCTCAGGAGGCGCCTCTTCGTCCTGGGGTCTTGAGGGGCGCAGCCTGCCCCGATGTCTTGAAAGGTTATGGGACTCGGGTTGGCCTACCTGTGGCCCATTACACCGACAGTAGTCCCCGAAGCTGGTGAGGCGCCGCGGATGATCCGCCGAGAAGCCTCAGCAGTTTCTCTTTCCGGGTGCTCAACACATGGTCTTTGATTGACTTCTGACGGGCCGACTAGAAGGAGTCAGACTTGCTCAACTCGGACTCACTCAATTCAGACTCGCTCAGTATTTCGAACGTCGCGGTGGGATTTAAGTGGCGTGCTAGCTAAGCCTCTAGGCCGCCGCCCGTTCTTGGCCTGTCACGCGAGGGCACGTGGCCATGCCGTCCTGCCAGCCTACGCGTGCGAAGGGACAGGCCCATATGCGGGGCCTGCCACTACCGCGCCTCGGCGCCCGAGCGGATCCGCTGCAGCCCCGGTGGACGGTTGGGATTCCCGTGGAGTTAGTGCACGCAATAGATTTATCGTGGATCGTGGGGGTCGTGGGGTTGTGGGTGCAGTAAATCCCCACGTCCGCCCCCTTGGCTTCGCAGCCCACGAGGCTATAAGTAGGGGGAAGAGGGGGGCACGCGCGCCCCTCCTTCCCACTACTCCTCGTTCTCTTCCTCCTTGCTGCTCCTCGCTCTCCTCCTTCCTCTTCTCTTCTTCGCTCCGCCGCACACCCAAGCTCCGGCGAACGCTGCGGCGAGAGCTCGCGATGAGTTCTTCCTCCGCCGCCGCGCCTCCCCCAGTGCGCTCCGGCACCTTGGACGGCTCCGAAGTTCATGAAGACCACATTGAGTTCCTCCGCCGGACCCATCGGCTTCCCGGCGAGGATCGCATGCAGGTGCGTCTTGCACCGAAGGGGGAGATTTCCCCCGCACCGCAGAAGGGCGAGCGGGTCATCTTCCGCTCACACTGCTTGCGCGGGCTGGGGCTGCCGGCGAGCAGTTTCTTCCGGTCCTTCCTGGAGTTCTACGGTCTCCAGCCGCACCACCTCACCCCCAACGCGATGGTGCTGCTGTCCGCCTTCGTGGCCATGTGCGAAGGATTCCTTAGAGTCCTCCCAACCCTCGAGCTCTGGGGGGAGTTCTTCTTCTCCAAGCTCGGCAATCAGGCCGCGGGCGTGCCGGCTCAGTGCGGCGCCTTCATCGTCATGCGAAGGTCGGGGGCCGACAATCCCTTCCCCTCCATCTCGCTGATAAAGTCGGTGAAGATGTGGCAGAGATCCTACTTCTATATCAGGAACGTCGCCACGAGGGGCGACTGGGTAAACCTGCCGGCTTTTGAAGCCGGCCCGCCGACTGGGAGACTGCCCAACTGGTCATACCGGGCCAGGTCGCTGACGCCTGCGGGAGCCGGCGCCGTCCTACGACTCTGAGTGCTGACGCAGTCGGAGGGCCTGACTGGTCTAGACCTGCTGGCCGCCTTCGTGGCGCGCCGAGTTCTTCGGCTCCAAGGCCGCCCCCACATGATATGCCAGATGAGCGGGCACCGCGACCCGAGTCGGATGTGCACCAAGGATATGCCTCACGAGGAGGTGGCCTTCATGGTGAACTACCTCTCGGAGAGCAAGCTCCTGGAGGAGTGGCGGTTCGGCAAGGAGCTGTACTCCCGCGCCAACCCCCCGCCCGCGGTGAGTTTCCTTTCCTTTCCTTCTTTGGACTGTCTTCTTTCTTGCCGAGTTTGTTTTGACCAGCCGGCTTTGGTCAGAATCCTCTCCTCCACCTATCAGCCGGCACTTCGGGGCCAGCCCGCGAGTTCCTCGCCGACCGAGCGGAGAGAGACATCGATGACCCCGATCTGGGGGCGGCGGCTCTGGAAGACGACGCCGAGGGAGGAGGAGGAACAACAGGCGACTTCAGGCCTTCGGCTACCTTCGCCGACTGGCCCGAAGACAACGCCGACAGAGAAGTCGCCCCTTGCCATCGGCCAGGAGCCAGCCAGCCTGGCGCGGGCTCTTCTACCGTGCCGGGCGCTCCAGGCGGCGGGAAGAAGCGCAGGGCCGTGCCGACCTTGTTCGGGAGTCGTCCGAAGAAGCCCAAGGGCTCGGCTGTGGCGACCCGGCGGGACGAAGCGCCCGCGGAGGCCATCCGCTTCCGTAAGGAAGTGAAGAAGCCGTCGCTGGTCTCCGTGTAAGTATTCCGTCTTCACAGTTTTATTCTTTCTTCGTGATTTGTCTGAGTCTCTGCTTGCCCCTCTTGCTTCAGGGCTCCCCTCTCTCTTGAGCGGGTCGCTGCTGCTTCCGTCCTTGGGTCAGCGGAGACGTCTGCCACCACTCGGCGGATTGACCCCGCTGCTGACCTCTAGGAGGCGACGGAGCGGAATGCGCAAGAGAAGCGCAACGAAGAAGAGGCCCTCCGCCTGGAGAAGGCGGAGGCCGACAGGGCGGAGGCCTCTGCTAAGAAAAAACTAGCGGAGGCCGAAGCCACCGCCGCGGCGAAGCAGCAGGCTGAGGAAGCCGCACGCTGCCAGTCGGCAGTGCTCGTCACCCCGTTGAACTCTGCGCCACCGCCTCCGGAGTTCACGGGGCTGACTGGAGAAGCCGGCAGGGAGAACCCCGTCGAGGAGAGGGAAGGCGGCGACCCCTCTACTCTAGACGCGAACGTTCCGCTGCCGCCTCCGCCGCCGTCTGAAGGTGCGCAAGGCGAGCAGCCAGCGGACCCTCCAGTGCCGCCGACCGAAGACGAGGCCATGGCGAGGCTACTCCTCCAAGTCGGCTCGCAACCGCGCCGTCGTCTGGAGAAGGCGACTTCGGCACCCCGCCAAATGGAAGCCGGCACCGCCAGCTCAGCGACCCCAGACGCCGAAGCGATGAGCGCCACACCTATTGGGTGGGTGCGAGGAGGCGGCACAGGGCCGCTGAACCGGGCGATCCTGGACGTCCAGGCGAAGCTCCGTGCTGAGAGCGATGCTCTCCAGAGTTGCACCAAGGCGTTCCTAGCGTCGCAGGCAGCCGTCCGGGTATGTTTTTTCCTTTGGTCTTTATTTTCTTGTTCCTCTCTGTGGGGGCGCGCCAGCGCACCCACTGGGTGTAGTCCCCGAGTTTCGGGCTGGCTGCTGAGCAGGCGGCCCGGAACTCCAATTGATGAACTTCTGGGTACTAACTTTGTCTGAAATGCTTGTCGCAGGATTATCACAACCTCCGCGTCACTGCCTTCAACCGTAACGTTGAAGAGCTGGGCAAGCGGACCGCCGACTTGGCAAAGAGCCGGAGTAAGTCCTTTTTTCTTCTCTGCGGGGCGCTAGCGCACCCGCAGGCTATAGTCCCCGAGATTCAGGCCGACTGCTGAGCAGTCGGGCCGGATCTCCCCGGTGACCTACTTTATTGACGACTGTTATCTTTCATCCTTTTCTTCAGGAGCCAACGCTGCTCTTCAACAGCAGCTGAGCGAAGCCAACTTTGCCTTGTGCGCCAAAGGGGAGGAGTGCAGCAGGCTCGCCACAGAGCGCGATCTACTGCCCACTCAGTTGGCAAAGCAGAGGGAGGTGCTTGCGAAGACGCAGAAGGAGGCGGAGGAAGCGGAAACCGCCCTCCCGGCCGAATTCGCGAGCGAGCGCTCCTCCTGGACTGACAAGGAGGTGCTTCTGGCTTCCGGCTTCCACAAAATTGAAGACATCGTTGATGGTGAGTCTCCTTATTTATCTTTGAGCTGCCAATTATAAATCATGTCGATTCCTGGCTTTTGACTTGCTTCTTTGTTTCTTCCGTCTTGGCAGACTTCTTTCCTGGGCACTCGCAGGCCGCCGTCCAAGCAATCGAGGACGACCGTGAAGGTCGGAGGGCAGATGGCACAGAGATTGCCGCCGACGCCCCCGGAACTCTTGACGAGAAGATCCTGAGCATCGAGGCTCGCCTTCGGCCAGCTCACCGGATGCTGCGCCGGCTTCAGCGTGTTGGTGCCCAGGTGGTTGCCGCCCTATGGCCGGACATGCAGGCTCCGCGCACCCCCAGCCTGACGGCCAGTTGGCTAGAGGTCACGGCTGGCCGTCTTGAGGCCTGGAAGGGCTCTTCGGCCTGAGCTGGAGCACGCCGGGCCTTGGAGTTCGTCAAGGCATGGTATCCGGGGCTGGATCTAGACCGGCTGGCCACCCTCCGGTCAGAGGCCCAGCCGGAGCTGGCAGCCGCGGAAGACGCCCTCGTCAAGCGTGCCGCGGCGATCGCTGAGTACACCGACACCAGCATCTTCGTCCCCGAGCGGTCTGAAGACGGCGAGAAGGTACCGCCGGAGTGGTTTGGGATGAACCCAGACTACGGCGAAGACTCGGCGGAGGTGATTGGCTCCAGCGTCGAGGAGGAGGACGAGGCGGAGGATGGAGGCGAGGCGGAGGTACCAGAAGACGGAGCAGACGGCCAGCCTCAGCCCGACCGCACCTCCAGCAACGAGGCGCGTGCGACCGAGTTGACTGCCGCCGGAGGTGATCAAGCCTAGACTAGCCAGCCGGCTGCCCCGACGCCTGACGCTGGCGCCTCCTCCGATCCTCCGAATCCGTCTGCTGCCTCGTAAGCTGCCGTTGTATTTTTTATTTTATCTGCTTCAGTAGTCTTTGAAGAACTTTTTAATTCGCACAATTCCACCCACTGGGTGTATTTTGAGCTTCTACTCGAAGATTCGGCCAAGGGCCTATATTTTTTTTTGACTATATACTGCAAGGCAACAGCCTCACAGCCCTTTATTAAAAACAATATGTACGCTGTACAAAATTACAAAGGATAAAGAAAGGCTACTCACAGAGAGGGATTAGGGAAGGGAAGCTATCCAAGAGGTTAGTCTATCTCTATATTTACACTTGATTCTATGAGCTAAAAGAGAAATATCATGAATAAAATTCCTCCTCCAAGATCTGAAAGTGGGCAACTCATTTCTGAAGATCCTTCCATTTCTTTGGGTCCAAATATTCCAAGTAGCCGTAAAGACAACCTCAGTGAAAAAAGGCTGACCAAATTCCTTCCTGGCTGCGCAAGCCATTTCAAAAGTATTCTGGTTAGGGTGAACACTCCATGAGATGCCCAAATAATTCCAGACCCGTTGACTAAAGTTGCAAGCAAAGAAGAGATGAGCTATATCTTCATGCAAACCCGAGGAGCACATAGCACATGTACCATCCTGAATAATCCAATGTCGTCGCTGCATCATATTCCTAGTGTTTAGACGATCCATCAAAAGGAGCCAGCCAAACACCTTGAGTTTGAGGGTGCAAGAACATTTCCAGATCCACCCAAATATGGGGTCAACCACAACTTCGGAAAAACAAAACTGATAGTAGATCCTGGATCGATAATCCCCAGTCCTTGAAGGCCATTTCCAAACATCATTAACTCCCTCATGCAAATTGATCAGAGGCATTAAAGCCTGGAGCTGGTTGAATTCCTCAAAAGCTTCAACTGATAGAGGCAGGTGAAAATTGTCGATCGGTTCTGGCAACTCCATCACCTCCTTAATTGTAAGAGTGTCATCAATCACAAAAGAATGAAGCCTCGGGAAACGTTGTTGCATGATAACCACCTCGTTATTAAGTTGCCACCGATCCAGCCAAAAAACCACCGAGTCTCCGGAGCGCACGTGAGGGACAGCCAATTTACAAAATTTATCAAACAGTTTCATCAGGTCACGCCACCAAAACAAACCACAACTTCTAGTTACTTGGGGCGGTGCAGCAGCATAATATGTGTCCCAGATAAGAGAAACCCAAGGTACATCCAACTTTTTAAAAAATTTGAAGAGATGCTTGATCAACAAGGCATCATTCTGTATGCCCAGGTCCAGAACCCCAAGTCCTCCATGGCTCTTGGGCCGACATACTAACTCCCAAGCTGCCAATGATTGTCTTGGTGTATCAGAGTTGCCTCGCCACAAACATTGCCGCATTATGCGTTCAATCTGCTTCAAAATTCCTTGAGGTAATGAGAGAGTGCACAAGAAATATATTGGCATCGATGAAAGAACAGATTTCAAGAGTTGTAGCCGGCTGCCCTGGTTCAACAGACAGGAGGAGGCAGACAATCTTCGCTCTATGCGGTCCACTAAGGGGAGCAGGTCATAAATTGTGGGTCTACTAGTACCCATTGGCAATCCCAGGTAAGTAAATGGCATGGAGCCAACATCACACCCAAGCAAAGCAGCCACACGTTTACCCTCCTCATCTGACATATTCATTGGGATTAATGAAGATTTACTAAAATTAACCCGCAAACCCGTAGACTTAGCAAAGGTCTCAAGCATATCCTTGAAAGCAATGAGCTGGCTGTCCACGGCAGGAAGGACAATTAAAGTGTCATCAGCGTATTGCACAATCGGATAGTCCCATGAAGAGGTTGGTATGGGCAGTGTGAGAATGTTTCTTGCACACATCTCATTAACCACAGACTGCAATAAATCCACAGCAATCACAAATAACAAAGGGGATAATGGGTCTCCTTGACGCACACCCGAACGACAGACAAAATGACTACCAGGCACACCATTTAAAAGAACCGAAGAGGATCCAGAGGACAAGATGCTCTCAATCCAACCTGTCCAGCGATCATCAAAACCCTTACATTTCAGGATCCTGAGAATCAGCTCGTGCTCGATGGTATCAAACGCCTTCGTGAAATCCAACTTGAGTAGGATTATAAGCCTTTTGGATGCCTTGCACTGATGGATATATTCAAAACACCATGCGAGAAAATCTTGAATGGATCTACAGCGAAGAAACCCATATTGATTGCGGTGAATACATTTTAAGACCACACTTTGTAAATGATTTGCCAAAAGTTTAGTTAAAAACTTGAGGCAAGTATTTGTCAACGAAATGGGCCTAAAATCACCAATATACTCCGGGCTCAACTTCTTGGGAATAAGGGTAATGAGAGATGTATTTAGACACTCCAGGTCACACTTTCCCTCATAAAATTCCTTGACCAGCTTCATAAAATCTGGCTTTAGAATATTCCAGCATTTCATGAGAAAAAGACCAGTAAACCCATCAGGGCCCGGAGCGCGGTCAGAAGGCATGTTCTTAATCACCGTATCCACCTCGGAGTCCGTGAAAGGCAAGGACAAATTCTCCAGGCCATTAATCCGCGTAAGTAATGTGTCAAGGTCAAAACCCATTTGAATACCTTTTGCCTGGCCCATTCTACTATTGAAGTCAGACTAAAACATCCCTGCTAACTGATGATGGTCAGAAATCACCTCCCCATCCACAGATTTGATCGAGGAGATGGTGTTTCTCCGATACCTTTCCGTTGCCATAGCATGGAAAAATTTTGAATTTTCCTCACCAACTTTGATATTTCTGATCGTGCAACGTTGCTTCCAATAAATGAACTGCCAGTGCAAAATATCTTCAAGATGTAATTTGACAATCTTGCGAAAATTGAACTCCGGCCAACTCAAGTGCCTAAATTCCTCAATATTATCCAAAAACATGATTACTTTGTGTTAATCCGAAATGAGAGCCTTGACTGTGGATAGGTTGAGATGCCATTTCTTAAGAGCACAACGAAGGGTTTTGAATTTAGTAGAAATGATTAGTGCAGATGAAGATCTATCCACAGGTCTGTTCCAAACCTCAGATACGCAATCCATAAAACCAGGCAGATCAACCCAATAGTTTTCAAAACGAAAAACTTTTGCCTTAGGAATACAAGTGGCAATGGAAACCACACATGGAACATGATCAGAGGTAGTGCGCGCAAGCGGTAGGAGCATTGTGTTGGGGTGATCATGTGTCCAGGCCACAGATGTAAAGAACCAATCAATTTGTTCTAGCAGAGGTGTGGTTTGCATATTAGACCATGTGTACTGACGACCCTTTATTGGCAGCTCAACAAGACCCAAATGACCAATTATTTCGTTAAACAAAAAGATATCATTCACATCACCACCTGGCTGATTTCGGTTCTCAAACGACCGCATAAAGTTAAAATCGCCTAAAAGCAGCCAATTATCCTCAAAATGAATATCCAGATTATATAACCACTTTACAAAATCATCGCGCGCCGGTCCTTGACACGGACCGTAAATTGAGACAAGAGACCAAGTCTCTGATGTATGCTTAGATTGAAACTTTATAATAATACCAAATGACTTAGCCTCAATTAAATTGCCTGTGAAGAAGGATGAATTCCATATGACCACCATACTAGCTGATGCCCCAACCGATGGCATATAAACAAAGTTATCAAAACGCCGAGGACAGAATTTCCTAATGAAGCATTGATCAATATGCATGCATCTGGTTTCTTGGAGGCAAACAACAGAGCACCCACTTTCATTGATCTTTTGCCTAACAGCGAGCTGACGCGCTTCAGAATTCAAACCCCTAACATTCCAACAAAGTACTTTCCACTCTCTAAATGAAGTTTGATTCATTACAAGCCAAAAGAGCACACAATTAAAAGTAAGCCACGCAATGGCCTACAACCCACTAAACAGACGAAAACAGCAATGTTCCAAACAGATAAGAACAGATAAATGGCGATTATGGTATGCCATGGACCTAAACCCTGGATGAAGCAACTAATCATCTGAACTTGCACTTTTGTTGGAGCGGGTAGGATTAGCTGCAAGCTTATCCGTCGTGATCTTCTCCGGCGCGATACGAAGACGAGTACCAATTCGCTGAAGATCGACTATGGCCATCAGAGGAGGCACTGTAGAGTCTTCGTCAGGCTGGGAAGGCATAGATTTGCGCTTCTTCAATGTATGCGGCCTCCTAGGAGATGTGCTAGAAGTTACCTGACGATATCCATCACGCATCGCACTAAGATGAGAGGCCTTTGGATTTCTCCCACGCTTTAGAGTAACTTTAGAAACAGTCGTAAACTCAAATGCTTCAGCAACAGGTTCATCAATATCATCAAAACAAAGAGCTCGGGCTACCGGCCGTTTAACAGGTGTCACTTCCATAGACTGAGTCACAGAAACAGGTGCAGGCAGAAGCTATAATTTTGGGGATGGACTGTTGAAAAGAGTCGCCCAGGACTGCTTGTTCAGAAAAGCACCAAGATCAGATCGGAAGCTAAACTTTGGGATGTCAGAGATCCCCATAAGCGGCAGTACCTTCTCAAAAGTACGTTTCCACTGCATTACAGGGGGCATAACAGGCCCAAAAGTAGTTAGAACTTGTCCGATCATCAGAGGAGGCTGCTGCAGTCCCATTGGGTGTTGGAGAACAGCCATTTCAGCAGCATAATTCGCATTGTTAACTGAATCCTCAGACAGCTGGAGCATGATGGATTCCTGAGACTGAACTTCCTCAACATTATCCTGCTGCAGAACTTCCTGACACTGTGGGGGCTCATTCTGTGGCTGCCCATTGTCAGGTGCAGGCACATCGTTCCGGCCCAGTTCTGGGAACTCAGGCAAGACCCAGTTATGGTTGTTGAACTGCATGTTGCCAGGGAGAGGGTGGGGATTGCCATTGAAGGGCATTGGGTCCTCATCAGCAGGTAGGATATCAGCAAAGTCCGTAGATAGAATATAAACTGGTGCAGACCAAGAGATCCGAACCCCTCCAAAGTCTGCAAATTCTCTGTATGTGACTGATCTCGGAACCATAGTCGGCGCAGGAAAAGACACATAGGCCAATGATCGGACCATCATCGGATCATCCTGGTGCCAATGATGAAAACGGCCAAAAGTACTAATAACATCTGCAAGATATTGAGAGCGCCTATAGTCCAAAGGAACGCCTAGTAGCATAACCCATCCCCTTCTAAAACCCTGTGCAGCTCTGTAGTTTATACCTTCATCATGCGGAATAAACCTGACAAATCTATCGTTGCCCAAGTTGAAAGGAGGATGATCAACTAATGCTTGGCAGGCCAGAGCACTACGCAATCTAAACAAACCAACCCCTTGGATCCACGGCTGGGCATCCAACACAGCTCTCTGCAGATTATTGACAACAAAATCACTGACCATGTTCCGGAAGATGGCAACTTCTTCAGGTAGCGGAGCCGGCTCGACAATGGCGATGGCATACTCCTCATGCTGTCTATTCGGAGCCACCGCCGGCGCAAAGAAGGTGCGAGGCAGGCGCAGCTCCCCTCCATCAATAATGTCGAAGCCATGCGGGAGGAAATCCATCGGGTCCAGCGGGAAGTTGGCCATTGCCGGAGCTGGGGAGGGATGATCCAAAGCCGGAGTCGAGACGACTGAAGGCGGTGGTGAGGTGGGCGGCAGAGGCGTTGTGGGCGGTGGCTCAACTGGCAATGGTGGGATGGACGAGGTGGCAGGCTTGATTGGACTGGGCATAGACCCCTCCGGGCTAGCTATGGGAGAAATCGAGGAGTCCCGCTCCGATAAACTAGTAGACCGGTTAGATACGGTGGATTTGCTCCGTGGGACCCACTTGTAAGAGGGAGATAGACTAGAATCGGAACAGCCCTTTTCCTGGTGTCCCAATCGAAAACATCTACGGCACCTAACCTTGCTGTTGCACGCGCTGGATAAATGCCTCATGGACAAACAATTTTGACATTTCCAGACTTTGAAAACCATGTCATCCACCAAATCATTAAATCTGTCATAATCAATAGGTGATTCCGATGCCCTCGGGGTAATAGACTCCTCATTTCCAATAACAGGTGGAGGGGTAGATTGAGATCCAGCTGCAGCTTGGACCAAATCAAACTGGACCGGGGAAACTTCCTGGGGCTGGGTATTAATCTGGGCTGAAGTGGTCACCTGGGCCGCAGCCGGACCAGCCCGTTCCTTCCCATGCACATGCAGATTCACGTGCGAAATGGCTGGATTAGAAATCCCAGCCGAGGAAATAGCTGGGACGTTGACTGTTCCGAAAATAATGGGTGGCTCTGCCACCGTCCATCGGAGTTCAGTCACCGGCGGTGGAGCCACGATGTCTCTCTCACGAGGCAGCAATGCATACCCAGCATCTGAAACCAGATCAACAAGGCCTGGCGAAGCAGGATAAGAGCATCCCTTGCAGGCATCGTACTGTTGGAAAGTAGCGAAAGAAATGTTCCTCAGAGGCCTAGAACCTGAACGTAAGGCAGATTTGGAAGGAGGCTTATGCATAGCAAGCAAACCAATAGAAGCACGCCTCTTAGAGGGGCTGATGATAATCCATTCCGCATCACACTCTTTCTTCCAAATAGTAAATTCACGTTTCCAATTAGGGCCGCCATTTCCCCACAGATGAAAATAACATTTGAATTGCGGACACACGAAAGAGCGCAAATGGAGAATAAACATGCCAACACGTTTGCAAGATACCATAAATGAGAATACCTTGTCCGCAATGAGTTGCACAGATAGATCGATTGCAGATCCTCCAGTTGCACATTCCAATGCCGCCGCCACCGAATCCTCATCAAGACGGAATCTATGTCTGCTGAAAGACACAACCATAATAAAATGGTTCGTGTCATCCGAGGGATGAATGGTTTTCCCACAAGATCTAAAAACCTCATCCGCAAAAGTCACTCCTTTGGAGAAATCCAGATCCAAGGTGGATCCACCATGAGAACCCATGTGAGATGGGTATAGGGTGGTAGATCAGAGAGCGCCGGAGAAGATGGGTGGAGAGAAAACCAAATTTACTGGCTGAGGAGGAAGATCGCCGGGGAGCCTAGGGCGCCGGAGGGAGGAGAGGTGGGACTCTCATTTATCAGCTCATGCCAAGGGCCTATATTATGTACATATATTTATCCGAGTTCTATCTTTTCTTGCTCATTGCTCTCTTGGCTTTTCTCCTTTGCCGCTTTCTCTTAGTTAGTTGCCTTGCCAATCGGATAGCCGCTCTGCGGACTGTCGCTGGATCAAGTGCTTGGCTACTTTGGGAAAGCAAGTACTTAGCTGTTTTTAAAGAGTTTTTGAGCAAGTTGGATAGGAAGTGGCAATCCAAAAAAAGGCTGTAAACCATCTTGAGCTATGTTTTATGCTTTGCGTCCTTAACCATTTTTCATGCGAACGCCCATTCTACCTTACCTCTGCCCACCGTACAGTCGCTCTGCGAGCTGCGGCTTCTAACAGAAGACGGTTTAGGTGTTACACACTACTTGCCTAGCTGTAGGAAGCATTTCATAGTGCAAGGCGGCAAGTCCCCGGGCCGACTTGTCGAGCCCGGTGCCCAGCGGCATGACAAAGAGTAACATACTTGTAGGCATAATTTTTATCATACAGACAAAAGAGGGCAGTCCCGAGCTCGTCTTGGGGGGCCCGTAGTCTTGGTACTTTAATACAAAAGGTAGCATGGTACATACTGCATCAACTGTAAAATCTTTGAAGGAGATTTGCATTGCATGGCCGCTCTGTCTCCTTACCGGAGTCGTCCCTCCTGCGTGCTCGGGGCTTCTGAGCGTCAATCAGGTAGTAGGAATCGTTGCCCAGTACTTTGCTGATGATGAAAGGGCCTTCCCAAGGTGCCGACAGCTTGTGCTGGCCGGCTGTTCGCTGGATCAGCCGGAGCACAAGGTCGCCTTCTTGGAAAGATCTTGGCCTGACCTTCCTGTTGTGGTATCAGCGCAGGCTCTGCTAGTAGATGCTGAACCGGCTGAGTGCTAATAGCCGGCCCTCTTCCAACAGATCGATGCCGTCTTGTCGAGCTTCTTCTACTTCTTGCTTGGTGTACATGGTGACTCGTGGGGAGTCGAACTCTATGTCCGTTGGGATGACGGCTTCGGCGCCGTAGACGAGGAAGAAGGGCGTGAAGCCGGTTGACTTGTTTGGGGTCGTGCGCAGACTCCAGAGGACGGCTGGCAGCTCGTCGGGCCAACAGCCAGCCGAGCGCTCTAGAGGCTCGATCAACTGAGGCTTGATGCCGGACAGGATGAGGCCGTTTGCTCACTCCACCTGGCCGTTTGACTGCGGGTGGGCGACGGACGCTAGGTTCAGTCGGATGCCCTGTGTTCCGCAGAAAGGGGCCAAGGCACCTTTGGCGAAATTTGTGTCATTGTCGGTGATGATGCTGTGTGGTATGCCGTACCGAATTGTGATATCGGTGATGAAAGTCACGGCAGTCGGACTGTTCAGTTTCTTAATTGGCTTCGCTTCTATCCACTTGGTGAACTTGTCCACTGCGACAAGTAGGTGAGTTAAATCACCTCGTGTTGTCTTGAATGGTCCCACCATGTCTAGACCCCAAACTGCGAAAGGCCAGACAATGGGGATGGTCTTGAGTGCAGAAGCCGGCTGGTGCGGCTTGGAGCTGAACTTTTTGGCATCGTTTGCATTTTTGGACCAACTCCTTGGCCTCTTCCAAGGCAGTCGGCCGGAAGAAACCATGCCGAAAGGCTTTGGTGACAAGTTCTCTTGAAGCCGCATGGTGGCCGCATTCGCCTTGATGGATGTCTTTGAGAATTGCCTGGCCTTGCTCTGGCTCTACGCAGCGCTGGTAGACACCAGTGATGCTGCGTCTGACCAGCTCTCTGTTGACTATGGTATAGGCTGCCGCCCGGCATTGTACTTGCCGAGCTGAGGTCTCATTAGTTGGTAGCTCTTTGTTCACCAGGAATTTGAGGATGGGCTGGGCCCATGAGGGTGCTGCTACTTCTTCGACTACCAGAACTGCTACTTGGACGAGGGCAGCTGGGCTGGGGGCGGCGGGTTGGAGTTAACAACTGCTTGCTGGGTTAATGAGGTCCTTAGGCCGATTGGGGCGGCCCCTAGGTCGAGTTCTAGAGTCTTCGAGTCCGCCACCGCAGTCCCCGGGCCAGGTTCCGCAGTCCCTGGGCTGGCCTCAACTGTGGCGGCTCCGGAGTCATCTGCCGAGATCCTCGTGCCGCCTGCCGGGGCTCTAGAGTCGGATCCGACGTCTTCAGGAGGAGCCAGTATGAAGATGGAGTCTGATTCGGGTGAAGGCTTGACGGACGGCTTGAGGAGGCGTTGAAGGGCAACGCTAGATGGTATTGCTTGGCGGGTAGAGCCGATTCATTCCAAGGAATCTGTTTGGTCGTTGTCGTTTCATGGCACAAGGAAAAACTCACACCCCAAGGAAATGGTAACTCGCCATGTTTGCATCTTTCGCGTCCCAGTCGCCAAATGACTGCTGGATCACTAAGTCCCAGTCGCCATAACACAAGATCCGGCGGATGCCTAGTTCTTTGGCAAGCCGGAGCCCGTGAATGAGTGCCTCGTACTCGGTGACGTTGTTGGAGGTGGCAAAATGGATTTGCAGTGCATATTTGAGCTTGTCGCCTTTAGGGGAAGTGAGGACGACGCCGGCTCCCAAGCCTTTGCGCATCTTGGAGCCGTCGAAATGCATCCGCCAATGGGTGGAGTCGGGCGCTGGACGCAGGTACTGGGTCTCGGCCCAGTCGACGAGAAAGTCGGCCAGTGCTTGCGAATTGATGGCGATGCGGGGCTGGTAGTAGATGGTGTAGGGAGCTAGCTCTATGGCCCACTTGGCCACTCGGCCAGAAGCATCTCGGCTGCCAATGATCTCGGCGAGCGGGGCCGTGCAGACCACCGTGATTGGATGCTCTTGAAAGTAAGGCTTCAATTTCGTGGCAGTAAAGTGTACACCATAGCACATCTTCTGGTAGTGGGGATAGTTCTACTTGGAGGTCGACAGTACCTCGCTCAGGTAATATACCGGTCTCTGGATAGGTAGCGCCTTGCCTTCCTCCTTGTGTTCCACTACAATGACCGTGCTTACTACCCGGCTGGTGGCGGCGATGTACAGGAGCATAGGTTCCTTGGGAGTTGGAGCCGCCAGGACGGGTGGAGTAGTCAGCATCTTCTTCAATTGGAGAAAAGCTTTGTCCGCCTTGTGGTTCCACTCGAAAAAAGTGGTCTTCTTCATGAATCGGCTGATGGACGCCAAGCAGTCGGTGAACTTTTGCACATCCAGCAGTCGGCCGGGTACCTCCATTCTCTCAACGGCCTTGGTTTTTACTGGGTTGCATTCTATGTCGCGCTCAGAGACCAGGAAGCCAAGGAGCTGGCCGGCTGGTACCCCGAAGACACACTTCTCGGGGTTGAAATTGATCTGGAATCGGTGCAGGTTTTCAAAGGTCTCCTTGAGGTCTTCCAGCAGCGTTCCACGCTTTTCCGTCTTCACCACCACTTCGTCCACGTAGACGTGGGCGTTCCTGCTGAGCTACTTGAGGAGACACTTCTGCATGCAACGCTGAAAGGTGGCACCGGCATTCCTCAAGCCGAACGTCATGGTGAGGTAGCAGAATACTCCAAACGGCATGATGAAGGCGGTCTTCAATCTGTCAGCCGGGTTCAGCTTGATCTGGTGATATCCTGAGTATGCATCCAAGAAACTCAACAGCTCGCATCCCGCTGTGGAGTCTATCACGTGATCGATTCTTGGTAGAGCAATTGGGTCCTTGGGGCAGGCCTTGTTGAGGCTCGTGTAGTCAATACACATTCGCCACTGCTTGTTCTTCTTTTGTACCAGGACCGGATTTGCCAGCCACTCTGGAAAGAAAACTTCCATAATGAAGCCGACTGCTAGGAGTTGGGCTATCTCTTCTCCAACCACTCTTCTCTTCTCTTCTGATAGGCGGCGCAGGGGCCGCCTGACCGGCTTTGCATCAGATCGGACATGTAACTTGTGCTCGGCGAATTCCGTCGGCACACCTGGCATGTCTTTGGGGGACCTTGCAAAGATGTCCCAATTCTCATGGAGGAAATCGACTAGCTCGCCTTCCTATTTGCTGTCGAGGTTTGCACCTACGACGCGTACCTCTCTGGGTGCTCCAGATCCAAGGGTATCTTCTTTGTCTCTTTGGCCAGCTTGAACGAACCCTCAGCCTCCGAATCTTTTGGGTTGGGCGATACCTCAGGCTGCTTGGCGGCCATCGCCACAACTCGCTGTTGGAAATATGCCCTAGAGGCAATAATAAATAAGTTATTATTATATTTCCTTGTTCATGATAATCGTTTATTATCCATGCTATAATTGTATTGATAGGAAACTTAGATACATGTGTGGATACATAGACAACACCATGTCCCTAGTAAGCCTCTAGTTGACTAGCTCGTTGATCAATAGATGGTTACGGTTTCCTGACCATGGACATTGGATGTCATTGATAACAGGATCACATCATTAGGAGAATGATGTGATGGACAAGACCCAATCCTAAGCCTAGCACAAGATCATGTAGTTCGTATGCTAAAGCTTTTCTAATGTCAAGTATCATTTCCTTAGACCATGAGATTGTGCAACTCCCGGATACCGTAGGAGTGCTTTGGGTGTGCCAAACGTCACAACGTAACTGGGTGGCTATAAAGGTACACTACGGGTATCTCCGAAAGTGTCTGTTGGGTTGGCACGAATCGAGACTGGGATTTGTCACTCCGTGTAAACGGAGAGGTATCTCTGGGCCCACTCGGTAGGACATCATCATAATGTGCACAATGTGATCAAGGAGTTGATCACGGGATGATGTGTTACGGAACGAGTAAAGAGACTTGCCGGTAATGAGATTGAACAAGGTATCGGGATACCGACGAACGAATCTCGGGCAAGTGTCGTACCGATAGACAAAGGGAATTGTATACGGGATTGATTAAGTCCTTGACATCGTGGTTCATCCAATGAGATCATCGTGGAACATGTGGGAGCCAACATGGGTATCCAGATCCCGCTGTTGGTTATTGACCGGAGAGTCGTCTCGGTCATGTCTACATGTCTCCCGAACCCGTAGGGTCTACACACTTAAGGTTCGGTGACACTAGGGTTATAGAGATATTAGTATGCGGTAACCCAAAAGTTGTTCGGAGTCCCGGATGAGATCCCGGACGTCACGAGGAGTTCCGGAATGGTCCGGAGGTAAAGAATTATATATAGGAAGTGCTATTTCGGCCATCGGGACAAGTTTCGGGGTCACCGGTATTGTACCGGGACCACCGGAAGGGTCCCGGGGGTCCACCGGGTGGGGCCACCTTCCCCGGGGGGCCACATGGGATGTAGGGGGTGCACCTGGGCCTATATGGGCCAAGGGCACCAGCCCCAAGAGGCCCATGCGCCAAGAGAAGAGGGAAAGGAAGAGTCCTAAAAGGGGAAGGCACCTCCGAGGTGCCTTGGGGAGGAGGGACTCCTCCCCTGGCCGCACCCTTCCTTGGAGGAAGGGCCAGGGCTGCACCTCCCCCCTCTCCCTTGGCCCTATATATAGTGGGGGGAAGGGAGGGCAACCATACCTGAGCCCTGGCGCCTCCCTCTCCCTCCCATGACACATCTCCCTCCTCCCGCAGCGCTTAGCGAAGCCCTGTTGGAATCCCGCTACTTCCACCACCACGCCGTCATGCTGCTGGATCTCCATCAACCTCTCCTCCCCCCTTGCTGGATCAAGAAGGAGGAGACGTCGCTGCTCCATAGATGTGTTGAACGCGGAGGTGCCGTCCGTTCGGCGCTAGGATCATCGGTGATTTGGATCACGACGAGTACGACTCCATCAACCCCGTTCTCTTGAATGCTTTCGCGCGCGATCTACAAGGGTATGTAGATCCACTCCTCTTCTTCCACTCGTTGCTGGTTTCTCCATAGATAGGTCTTGGTGATACGTAGGAAATTTTTGAATTTCTTCTACGTTACCCAACAGTGGCATCATGAGCTAGGTCTATGCGTAGTTTCTATGCACGAGTAGAACACAAAGCAGTTGTGGGCGTTGATATTGTTCAATATGCTTACCGTTACTAGTCCAGTCTTGATTCGGTGGCATTGTGGGATGAAGCGGCCTGGACCGACCTTACACGTACTCTTACGTGAGACTGGTTCCACCGACTAACATGCACTAGTTGCATAAGGTGGCTAGCGGGTGTCTGTCTCTCCCACTTTAGTTGGATCGGGTTCGATGAAAAGGGTCCTTATGAAGGGTAAATAGCAATTGGCATATCACGTTGTGGTTTTTGCGTAGGTAAGAAACGTTCTTGCTAGAAACCCATAGCAGCCACGTAAAACATGCAAACAACAATTAGAGGACGTCTAACTTGTTTTTGCAGGGTATGCTATGTGATGTGATATGGCCAAAAGGATGTGATGAATGATATATGTGATGTATGAGATTGATCATGTTCTTGTAATAGGAATCACGACTTGCATGTCGATGAGTATGACAACCGGTAGGTGCCATAGGAGTTGTCTTAATTTATTTATGACCTGCGTGTCAACATAAACGTCATGTAATTACTTTACTTTATTGCTAACCGTTAGCTGTAGTAGTAGAAGTAATAGTTGACGAGACAACTTCATGAAGACACGATGATGGAGATCATGATGATGGAGATCATGGTGTCATGCCGGTGACAATGATGATCATGGAGCCCCGAAGATGGAGATCAAAAGGAGCAATATGATATTGGCCATATCATGTCACTATTTGATTGCATGTGATGTTTATCATGTTTATACATCTTGTTTACTTAGAACGACGGTAGTAAATAAGATGATCCCTCACTAAAATTTCAAGAAGGTGTTCCCCCTAACTGTGCACCGTTGCGAAAGTTCGTCGTTTCGAAGCACCACGTGATGATCGGGTGTGATAGATTCTTACGTTCATATACAACGGGTGTAAGACAGATTTACACACGTGAAACACTTAGGTTGACTTAACGAGCCTAGCATGTACAGACATGGCCTCGGAACACAGAAGACCGAAAGGTCGAGCATGAGTCGTATGGTAAATACGATCAACATGAAGATGTTCACCGATGTTGACTAGTCCGTCTCATGTGATGATCGGACACGGCCTAGTTGACTCGGATCATGTAATCACTTAGATGACTAGAGGGATGTCTATCTGAGTGGGAGTTCATAAGATGAACTTAATTATCCTGAACATAGTCAAAAGGATTTTGCAAATTATGTCGTAGCTCGTGCTTCAGTTCTACGTTTTAGATATGTTCCTTGAGAAAATTTAGTTGAAAGTTGATAGTAGCAATTATGCGGACTAGGTCCGTAAACTGAGGATTGTCCTCACTGCTTCATAGAAGGCTTATGTCCTTAATGCACCGCTCTGTGTGCTAAACCTCGAACGTAGTCTGTGGATGTTGCGAACATCTGACATACACATTTTGATAACTACGTGATAGTTCAGTTAAACGGTTTAGAGTTGAGGCACCGAAGACGTTTTTGAAATGTCGCGAAACATATGAGATGTTTCGAGGGCTGAAATTGGGATTTCAAGATCGTGCCCATGTCAAGAGGTATAAGACCTATGACGATTTTCTTAGCCTGCAAACTAAGGGAGAAAAGCTCAATTGTTGAACTTGTGCTCAGATTGTCTGAGTACAACAATCGCTTGAATCGAGTGGGAGTTGATCTTCGAGATGAAATAGTGATGGTTCTCCGAAGTCATTACCACCAAGCTGCTTGAGCTTCGTGATGAACTATAATATATCAGGGACATATATGATGATCCTTGAGATATTCACGATGTTTGACACCACAAAAGTAGAGATCAAGAAGGAGCATCAATTGTTGATGGTTGGTAAAACCACTAGTTTCAAAAAAAGGCAAGGGAACAAAGGGATACTTCATGAAACGGCAATTCAGCTGCTGCTCTAGTGAAGAAACCCAAGGTTGAACCCACCCCCGAGACTGAGTGCTTCTGTAATAAGGGGAACAGCCACTGGAGCAGAATTACCCTAGATACTTGGTAGGTGAGAAGGCTGGCAAGGTCGATAGAAGTATATTGGATATACATTGTGTTAATGTGTACTTTACTAGTACTCCTAGTATCACCAGGGTATTAGATACCGGTTCGGTTGCTAAGTGTTAGTAACTCGAAATAAAAGCTACGGAATAAACGGAGACTAGCTAAAGGTGAGCTTACGATATGTGTTGGAAGTGTTTCCAAGGTTGATATGATCAAGCATCGCACGCTCCCTCTACCATCGAGATTGGTATTAAAACCTAAATAATTGTTATTTGGTGTTTGCGTTGAGCATAGACATTATTGGATTATGTCTATCGTGATACGGTTATTCATTTAAGGAGAATAATGGTTACTTTGTTTATTTGAATAATACCTTCAATGGTCTTACGCCTAAAATGAATGGTTTATTGAATCTCGATCGTAGTGATACACATGTTCATGCCAAAAGATATAAGATAGTAATGATAGTACCACCTACTTGTGGCACTGCCACGTAAGACATATCGGTATAAAACGCATGAAGAAGCTCCATGTTGATGGATCTTTGGGCTCACTCGTTTTTGAAAAGTTTGAGAAATGCGAACCATGTCTATTGGTGTATATGCATGAAGAAACTCCATGCAAATGGACCGTTTGAACTCACTTGATCTTGAATCACTTGAGACATGCAAATCATACCACATGGGCAAGATGACTAAAATCCTCAGTTTTAGTAAAATGGAACTACAAAGCAACTTGTTGGAAGAAATACATTTTGATGTGTGTAGTCCAATGAGTGCTGAGGCGTGTAGTGGATATCGTTATGCTCTTACTTCACAGATGATTTGAGTAGATGTTGAGTACATTTACTTGATAAATCACGAGTCTGAATTATTGAAAGGTTCAAGTAATTTCAGGGTGAAGTTGAAAGATCGTCATGACAAGAGGATAAAATATCTATGATATGATCATAGAGATGAATATCTGAATTACGAGTTTGGCACAGAATTAAGACATTGTGGAAATTGTTTCACAACTAATACAGCCTGGAACACCATAGTGTGATGGTGTGTCCGAACATCATAACTGCACCCTATTGGATATGATGCATACCATGATGTCTCTTATCGAATTACCACGATAGTTTATGGGTTAGGCATTAGAGACAACCACATTCACTTTAAATAGGGCACCACGTAATTCCGATAAGATGACACCGTATGAACTATGGTTTAGAGAAACCTAAGCTGTCATTTCTTAAAAGTTTGGGGCTGCGACGCTTATGTGAAAAAGTTTCAGGCTGATAAGCTCGAACCCAAAGCGGATAAATGCATCTTCATAGGACACCCAAAACAGTTGGGTATACCTCCTGTCTCAGATTCGAAAGCAATAAGGGATTGTTTCTAGAATCGGGTCCTTTCTCGAGGAAAAGTTTCTCTCGAAAGAATTGAGTGGAAGGATGGTGGAGACTTGATGAGGTTATTGAACCGTCTCTTCAACTAGTGTGTGGCAGGGCACAGGAAGTTGTTCCTGTGGCACCCACACCAATTGAAGTGGAAGCTTATGATAGTGATCATGAAACTTCAAATCAAGTCACTACCAAACCTCGTGGGATGACAAGGATGCATACTACTTCAGAGTGGTACGTGATCCTGTCTTGGAAGTCATGTTGCTAGACAACAATGAACCTACGAGCTATGGAGAAGTGGTGGTGGGGCCGGATTCCGATAAATGGCTCGAGGCCATAAAATCCGAGAGAGGATCCATGTATGAAAACAAAGTGTAGACGTTGGCAGAACAGCTCGATGGTCGTAAGGCTGTTGAGTATAGATGGATTTTAAAAGGAAGACAGACAATGATGGTAAGTATCACCATTAAGAAAGCTCGACTTGTCTTTAAGATGTTTTCCGACAAGTTCAAGGAGTTGACTACGATGAGACTTTCTCACCCGTAGCGATGCTAATAGTCTGTTGGAATTATATTAGCGATTACTGCATTATTTATGAAATCTTGCAGATAGGATGTCAAAACATTGTTTCCTCGACGATTTTCTTGAGGAAAGGTTGTATGTGATACAACCGGATGGTTTTGTCAATCCTTAAAGATGCTAATAAGTATGCAAAGCTCCAGCAATCCTTCTAAGGACTGGAGTAAGCATCTCGGAGTTGGAATGTATGCTTTGATGATGATCAAAGATTTTGGGTGTATGCAAAGTTTATGAGAAACTTGTATTTCCAAAGAAGTGAGTGGGAGCACTATAGAATTTCTGATGAGTATATGTTGTTGACATATTGTTGATCAGAATGACGTAGAATTTCTAGAAAGCATATAGTGTTATTTGGAAAGTGTTTTTCAATGGAAAGCCTGGATTAAGCTACTTGAACATTGAGCATCAAGATCTATAAGAATAGATCAAAACGCTTAATGGTACTTTCAAATGAGCACATACCTTGACATGATCTTGAAGGTGTTCAAGATGGATCAGTCAAAGAAGGAGTTCTTCCCTGAGTTGTAAGGTATGAAGTTAAGACTTAAAGCTCGACCACGGCAGAATAGAGAGAAAGGACGAAGGTTGTCCCCTATGCTTAAGACATAGGCTCTACAGTATGCTATGCTGTGTACCGCACCTGAAATGTGCCTTACCATGAGTCAGTCAAGGGGTACAAGAGTGATCTAAGAATGGATCACAGGACAGCAGTCAAAGTTATCCTTAGTACCTAGTGGACTAAGGAATTTTTCTCGATTATGGAGGTGGTAAAAGAGTTCGTCGTAAAGGGTTACGCCGATGCAAACTTTGACACTAATCCAGATTATTCTGAGTAGTAAACTGGATTCGTATAGTAGAACGGTTATTTGGAATAGCTCCAAATAGAGCGTGGTAGCTGCATCTAGGACATGACATAGAGATTTGTAAAGCAGACACGGATCTGAAAGGTTCAGTCCCATTGACTAAAACCTCTCTCACAAGCAAAACATGATCAAACCCCAGAACTCATTGAGTCTTAATCACATGATGATGTGAACTAGTTTAGCGACACTAGTAAACTCTTTGGATGTTGGTCACATGGCGATGTGACCTGTGAGTGTTAATCACATGGCGATGTGAACTAGATTATTGACTCTAGTACAAGTGGGAGACTGTTGGAAATATGCCCTAGAGGCAATAATAAATAAGTTATTATTATATTTCCTTGTTCATGATAATCGTTTATTATCCATGCTATAATTGTATTGATAGGAAACTCAGATACATGTGTGGATACATAGACAACACCATGTCCCTAGTAAGCCTCTAGTTGACTAGCTCGTTGATCAATAGATGGTTACGGTTTCCTGACCATGGACATTGGATGTCATTGATAACGGGATCACATCATTAGGAGAATGATGTGATGGACAAGACCCAATCCTAAACCTAGCACAAGATCATGTAGTTCGTATGCTAAATCTTTTCTAATGTCAAGTATCATTTCCTTAGACCATGAGATTGTGCAACTCCCGGATACCGCAGGAGTGCTTTGGATGTGCCAAACGTCACAACGTAACTGGGTGGCTATAAAGGTACACTACGGGTATCTCCGAAAGTGTCTGTTGGGTTGGCACGAATCGAGACTGGGATTTGTCACTCCGTGTAAACGGAGAGGTATCTCTGGGCCCACTCGGTAGGACATCATCATAATGTGCACAATGTGATCAAGGAGTTGATCACGGGATCATGTGTTACGGAACGAGTAAAGAGACTTGCCGGTAACGAGATTGAACAAGGTATCGGGATACCGACGATCGAATCTCGGGCAAGTGTCGTACCGATAGACAAAGGGAATTGTATATGGGATTGATTAAGTCCTTGACATCGTGGTTCATCCGATGAGATCATCGTGGAACATGTGGGAGCCAACATGGGTATCTAGATCCCGCTGTTGGTTATTGACCGGAGAGTCGTCTCGGTCATGTCTACATGTCTCCCGAACCCGTAGGGTCTACACACTTAAGGTTCGGTGATGCTAGGGTTATAGAGATATTAGTGTGCGGTAATTCGAAAGTTGTTCGGAGTCTCGGATGAGATCCCGGACGTCACGAGGAGTTCCGGAATGGTCCGGAGGTAAAGAATTATATATAGGAAGTGCTATTTCAGCCATCGGGACAAGTTTCGGGGTCACCGGTATTGTACCGGGACCACCGGAAGGGTCCCGGGGGTCCACCGGGTGGGGCCACCTTCCCCGGGGGGCCACATGGGCTGTAGGGGGTGCGCCTTGGCCTCTATGGGCCAAGGGCACCAGCCCCAAGAGGCCCATGCGCCAAGAGAAGAGGGAAAGGAAGAGTCCTAAAAGGGGAAGGCACCTCCGAGGTGCCTTGGGGAGGAGGGACTCCTCCCCTGGCCGCACCCTTCCTTGGAGGAAGGGCCAAGGCTGCGCCTCCCCCCTCTCCCTTGGCCCTATATATAGTGGGGGGAAGGGAGGGCAACCATACCTGAGCCCTGGCGCCTCCCTCTCCCTCCCATGACACATCTCCCTCCTCCCGCACCGCTTAGCGAAGCCCTGTTGGAATCCCGCTACTTCCACCACCACGCCGTCGTGCTGCTGGATCTCCATCAACCTCTCCTCCCCCCTTGCTGGATCAAGAAGGAGGAGACGTCGCTGCTCCGTACGTGTGTTGAACGCGGAGGTGCCGTCCGTTCGGCGCTAGGATCATCGGTGATTTGGATCACGACGGGTACGACTCCATCAACCCCGTTCTCTTGAACGCTTCCGCACGCGATCTACAAGGGTATGTAGATCCACTCCTCTTCTTCCACTCATTGATGGTTTCTCCATAGATAGATCTTGGTGATACATAGGAAAGTTTTGAATTTCTGCTACGTTACCCAACACTCGCTCGAGGAGCCGCTTCTCGGCCGAAATTACCAGGGACTCGGCCAGCTGACTGCTCTCAGCCGCGCAAGCAGACGACTTCTGGTAGTCGCCAGCCATAGTCAGAATTCCCCTGGAACTGGGCATCTTCATGTTGAGGTAAGCGTAGTGGGGGACCGCCATGAACTTGGCCAAGGCGGGTCGGCCAAGTAGCGCAGGGTATGGGCTCTCAAGGTCCACCACCTCAAACCAAATAGACTCTCTTCGGAAGTGATCTTTATCCCCAAAGAGGACGTCCATCAGGATCTTGCCTATCGGCCAGCAAGAAAGCCTAGGTACAATGCCGTGGAACACTGTCCGGCTGTTCTGAAGCTGTCTTTGCTTGATTCCTAACTTCTCCATGGTGTCCTTGTACAGGATATTGATGTTGCTGCCTCCGTCTATTAGGACTCGCGAGAAACGCGCAGCTCGTCTATCCGTGGCAAAGGTGGCGTCCAAGACCAAGGCATAGGAACCCGGACTCGACATCACCTCTGGATGGTCAGCCCTGCTCCAGCTGATGGGCTTTTCAGACCAGTGCATGACCTCTGGCGTTTCCGACGCTACTGCATTCACCTCTTGTCGCTGCAGCCGCCTGCTGCGTCGATCATCAGCCATACTGGTAAACACCACGTAGGCTCCGTGTTCTTCAGGGTATTCGTCTTGCACTGCACCGACTGGCCTGGTAGTCGGCTGTTGGGGCGGAGGCGGAGGTGGCTGCCCAGCCGGCGGGGGAGGCAGGAGGCCGTCTCCCTTAGCAGTCCTGGTGAGCCAGTGGCACTTCCGGGTGGTGTGATTCGACGGCTTCGCGCCGCTATGGAATTTGCAAGGTCCATCCAGGGTCTTCTCATAGGAGAAGGCCGGCAACCAGTTTGTCTTGCCGCCTTAATGTCGCTTGAGCGGGGGCTGCCCATCCAGCTGCTGGGCTTCAGCGGTTGCGACCTGCCGGCTGCTGGAAGCTGACTGCGGGGCCTTGCGCTTGTGGTCGCCCTGCGGTTGTCGCCGGCTGGCGTCTCCCACCGGTGTCCTTGGAGCTTGAGGGGCCACTTTGCCAGTTATGCTGACTTGAATTGCCGTCTTCATGGAGGAGTCGGCCGTGGCGTACTTGTCCTCTATGATCAGCAGCTCGTCGAGGGTTTCTGGCTCGTCGCAGAGGAGCTTGTGCTTGAGGAGGGTGCCTTCTCGGCACCCGGCTATGAAGTACTCGATGGCCTGCACCTCGTGCACGCCCTCGCAGGAGTTCCGGAGCTCAGCCCAACGCGTGAGGTAGTCGCGAGTCGACTCGTCAGGACCTTGCACGCACAAGGAGAGCTGTCGAGGCTTGGGGGGACGCTTGTACGTGCTGGTGAAGTTGCGGACGAACGCTTCGGTGAAGTCAACCCAGCTATTGATGCTGCGGGGCCTCAGGTTGTTCAGCCATGTCCGGGCCGTGCCCTGAAGCATGAGCAGAACGTATTTTACGGCAACACGTTTGTTGCCGTTTGCTATGCTGACAGCCGTGGAGTAGTCGACCAGCCAGTCTTCCGGCTTCATGGAGCCGGTATACTTGGGCGTGTCTCTTGGGAGCGTTAACCCTCTAGGAAAGGGCTCGCCCCGAATGCGGGGCCCGAAACAAGGCGGACCCAGCTCATCTTCTTCTTCCAGCGCTAGGGACCGGTGAAGTCGGTTGATTCGGTGGCGGGCGTCATTCTCTCCAACTCCCTCTCGGCGGCCAAGGCGGTCACCGAAAGTCGGATGGTCAACAGGCGGCGGGGAGACTCGCCTCTCCTTACGGGGAGGGGGAGGCAGATAGTCGTCCCGTTGTTCCACTGCTCTCGGGCGGCCGTCTCGGTCGCGCTCTATGGTAATGCGAGTCCGACTGTGGCTGACAGCCAGCTCCGTGTCCTTTCTTCCTCGGGCGCCGCCAGTCGGCGTCCGAGACGTCGTGCCTTTATCTCGGTCCGGGTCTTCGTTTGGCCGTTGCGCCGCCTCCGTGCGGCAGCCGGCCGCATTCTACGCAGCGGCCGCGTCGAGGAGCTGCTGGACTCGCTCCATCATGAGGCGGCGTTCTTCGCCCTCGATATTGTCCAGTTCATCCGCCGCTGCCTGGGCGGCTCGGATGTTCTCCGCTGGTGTAGCTTACACGGGGCGGCTAGCACCAAACAGGCTGGCGATGGCTACGCCGCGCTCCTGGACCGCGCCAAGGCGGCTGGGCCCTGCCGGGGCCGGCGAGCCACCAACGGCGTGATCCATCTCCCGCTGGTAAGCTTCTGACAAGCGTCTCATGCTGGCTAGCTTCTTCGTGCCTTCAACGAGCTGAAGGCGGCGCGTTTCTAACGTCTCTGTGTCAGCGTCTTCTGGAATGGGCGCAGTTAGGTCTTGTAGCGCCGCGCCGAGCAAGTCGTGCGCTCCTCCGCCGGGGGACTCGTCATAGCCGATGACTAGCACCTCGGTGACAGTGCTTCCATTGTTCTCCACGCGAGGGAGAGGTTCGTCGTAGACCACCACATTGGAGGGGAACGCGTCGAGCGACGCGGTGTCGGAGTCAACCAGCATCGGGTCGGTGGAGCCTACGGACTCCAATTCTATGGCGGGCTCGCCGGAAATGAGGAGTTGATCGAGGAGGCCCACGAGGAGGTTCTCGGGGCCACCCGTGCCTGCGTCGGACGCAGGTTCATCAGAGAGGCGGACCTCGCCGACAAGTTCGGCCAAGGAGCTAGCTGCGCAGGTGATCTCAACGCCGCGCAGCGGGTCGATGCAAACTTCGTCTGGCGTGCCTGGCTGGCTGCGCTCGCCAGGGAGGAAAAGGGTTCCCGTCCAGAACAGATCTCCAGACGGTGGTGCACCTCGCCCCACGGTGGGCGCCAAATGTCGGGGGTTTGGTGCGACATATGCCAAAGGATGGCTTATCATGGTGGGGGCGAGTAGAACGTCGCCGGTGCCTGGAAACGGGATGAGGCGAAGACATGCACGCCGGCGAATCTTACCCAGCTTCAGGGCTCTCCAGGTAGATAATACCCCTACTGCTGCTCTGCGGGGTCTCCGCATGATCACTATGGCCAAGTGTTTACACGGTTGCTCCTTGAGCTGTTTCTTAGAGGTAGGAGAGGGCAAGGCTAGCTCTCTCCTTCTATCTGGTATGGTCTAGAGCTACTGGGTTCCAACCCTTTGCATGGGTGCCCTGGGGGGTTTATATAGGCCTACCCCCAGGGGTACAATGGTAATTCGACTGGGCGTGGTCCCAGCCATCAGTGCCTCTGGCCTCCGACTTCTCCGCCGACTGTTGGGGCCCGCCGACTAGTCTGGTACGGAGCCGACAGGCCGCGTCCGCTACGGGCGGGTCTTGCCGGCTGCTGATTACTGTAGCCGTGCTTCTGATGACGCAGGCTTGGTCATGGGGTCGTGGCAACAGTCTCGCCGCCTGGTGGGCGATCACTATTGCCACTCCCCATCACATCTTGATTAATGGTGCGTGGGGCCCAGGGGAGGGCTCGGCCGACTCCTGACGGATCCAACTGGCGGTCCTCTCGCCGTCTCCTAGTGTCTCAAAGACTGGTGGGACCTGCTGCCTCCGGGCCGTACAGACAAGCTGTCGTGGGCGCAGGATTCGGCCATGCGGCGCTAATGTTAGGGCCGACATGGCAACAGTGCCACGCCGCACGGAGATCTTCCGGGGTACGTCGTGCTGTGGCCACGCCTGCCCTTGGTGAGGGGCGGGGGTGGGCTTTGCTGTAGCCACGCCCCTGCCTCGTCCCCTTTGATGAGGTCATGGGTTTGTTGGAGTTGCAAGCCGACTCCCCAAAGCCGGCTTCTCTGGAAGTCGTCCCTGGGACTCGGCCGTGAGCGGGCAATCGGCCGTCTTGCCGTCGATTGCTAAGGAGGCGGCTCTTCGTCCTGGGGTCTTGAGGGGCGCAGCCTGCCCCGATGTCTTGAAAGGTTATGGGACTCGGGTTGGCCTACCCGTGGCCCATTACTCCGACATCTATACTACCGCTGCAATTCGAGCTAAATTTGAATTGGTTTATCTATTTCAATAAGAATCTACAATCATGATTGTTGCCAACCTCAACCATCATTCGTGTATTACCTTAACAACACACCACATGATTACTATAGAGATAGATATGAACTATGTATACTATATGAACTCGAATTCCATTTTTTGAATACACTTGATGTTGATTCCAAATAATAGTACATTTGATGTACTAACTATATATTCGTAATCTAAACCTTGTTCCATACGTACACTGTGTTTATCACACAAAGTATAGTGCCCCGCCCCCTACATTTTGACAAGTATTTAGCCCTGAGCTACAAAAGTCACACATTAGCCCAAATTATAATCAATGTTCTATATATTATATGTATTACTAGTAAGATGGCCATGCATTCCACGGAACATCAAGATGATCGAGGGGAGGCCTTATTTGCAAATATGGAGAGGGGTGTGGGTATATTTTTTCAAAATTGCCATAGTTTCCTTCCTATCCATTAGATATAAATCGGACGGCCTATATTGCACGATGGCAGGCACACCATCATCAACAACTCAGTTTTTTATAAGAGTAGAGATAAAATATATTATATGTAGTATAACATGTTCATAACCACACCATGTGTATCTCCATTATATATATTCACGCATGCGTCCGTTTAAAACACTATGATAAATTCTTCAAATATCCGAATTCACTTTTTATAATGAATTATGATCTCTATTCGTCTTTTACACCCAACAATCCTCTTACCTTTGTAGCTAGCGCTAACTTTCTCTTGTGCATGCACACGCCCGCATCCCTCTCACCCTCCCTCAGCATTCTCTATCTCCATCGCGCAAATTCGTCTTTTCACTTTTGGTCGTTCACCCACAGTGTGTGTACGCCCCCCAGCTCCTTCTTTACGGCACACAATGATCGATATGCCTCTCTAGCCAGGTGTGCCTACCACAAACACAAGCTTCCCCTCTTCTCTTCTCACTGTCCATGCCTCACTCCCACCCCTCTTTTCATCGATCTCGTACTCGCACACTACTTCCCCCTCGATATAGTATGCCTCTCGCACCACCTCCTAGATGCATCCCTCTCTCTCACTCTATCCTTCTCCCCGAGCCTTATTTGCTTCTAACACATACATGCATGTATACCGATCGATCTCCCTACATATACCTAGGTCGACTTTAACTATTTCCCCCCACCCATCGATCGACGTACCTCACAAGTTATGTCTCTCCTTTCTCTGACAAAGGACGATTGATCTTCCTATGTAGTTATGTCTGCTTACCACAGCCATATCGTCCCCCTCATCATTCGTGCATGCATCCTGACCCGTCTCTCACACGCACGTGCACAGACAGGAAGCCATCCCCTCTCTTATTAATATTGCAGGCGTGGCCTCCGTTTGTCTAGTAAGCCTATCCCACCATTTGTTAGAAGCAACTCCACCACCACCCCCTCCAACACTCTAGCTCTGTCTCTCTCCCAACCTTATTCCTATCCTACACATATGCATGGATGCCGATCGATCTACCTTAATACATAAGGTAGGCCTCTCTCCTCCTCCACACATATACCAGCCATTGTACCTCTATAGTTAATTAGGTCTCCCCCACCCCCACCACACACCGGTAGTCGAGCGCTTGTAGGTAGGTATCCATGCCATAGAGACAAACTGCATCTATCCCCTCTCACGTTCCAGTAGGCCAGCCACCCTATATCTTTGACGTGGGTGGCACACACAAATTCGATGGCACTCTTTATCGATCGCGCGTGCGCACACACACACACATCACCCCTCTCTTCGATTCTATGGATACCTCAAGCCGATGATACCTCCACTCTCTTCTCGTGGATCGCCCCCTCTATATATATGATATATCCAGGACTTTATTTCACACACAATGCCTATGTTACTTTTTGATCGACCCCCCCCCCTCAAAACACTCACGAACTCACACACTATATCTCTCTACGTTTGTATCTCTCTCACACAACCCCACATAGGTGGTGTACATACACGAAGAGAATAGGTGCACATACTCACGCTTCATGCCCAGCCACACCCACGCGGGTACACGGTGGAGCTCCTTTCTGTATGAAATGGCAGCGCACGTGCTAATTTGAACGTGTGTAGCGGTTGTTCACCTACAGAGGTCATGTACCATGCATGCACGAAACAAAGTTTGACTTGATGCGTTGGCGCATTATTTTTAAATAAAGTTATATTGCTCAATGGCACGTACACAAAATATAAAACGATTTTTATAGAGAAAAAGGTAGTCTAGTCCACTGTATACAACGGAGCCTGTCTGTCTGGGTTTGTCTCTCTTCAGAGTATCTCACACAAGGCGGCGGTGGCCTCTCCCTCTCTCACCATTGGTCACTGATCCGGCCGCATCCCGCCCGCCAGCAGAAAGGGAGGATGTGTATCGTTTCTCCATTCGACGGCGCCGAGGCAGCACGTCCCGTTCTGCGGTACCCGCCGTTCTCTCTGACCAAGATCCGGCGTGGTAGGGCCTACGCCACCTGCTCGCCGCCGCAGTATGGGAAGACCCCGCCCGCTGTCGCTCACCTAGTTACATCCCAACGACCCCCAGGTATCCTCTCCGGCCTTGCTCCACTGCCCGTCTTCCCACGTCGCTGCTTGTGGAAAATCTTGCATGTGGATCTCCCATAGTTCTTTGCCCAAAACGTAGCTAGTCCGGCGTGCTTTCCATATTGCAATCTCGTCCTCACACCGTTTTAGACAAACACAACCATGTTGTTATCTTCCCTTAGGATAACGAATATGCTTCTTTTTTGTCGTTGTATGTGTCATCAACTGTTATTCACCAGTAATTGTTTCCTTTCTACCTCTTTTTTGCAAACAGGGCTATCCATTTCACCTCGTTGCTATTGCGACCTTTTGGTGAAATGCACAAATCACTTTTTTCTTAAGAGTGTTTTGTGTAGTTGTACGACACAAAGGGAGATTCGTTTTTCTCTATCCTCCTCATCGAACTCCGAGCCTAATCTTCTCCAACTATTTGCTTAATCTTCTCCAGCTAGTTAGTCTTAAGAGAGACTGCAAAGCTGGCCGGCTTCTACTTGTGTGTTTATTGTTTCATCAGCAGTCCTCTGTTATTGTAATCACACTTAATATCTTTGGAACATGGACGCTCAGCTCTATTTTTGTGGAACTGCACAAAATGATCGGAATGTTGCATGCTTCAAACAACTACTTTTTCCCAACATGCCTTATTGATTTAGACAAAGCTGGGGGGCATTGTTGCCAATGAAAGCATGGCTCAATTTTAATTTAACACCTTCTCACAACTTTGTCTTCAGTTGTGATGTAAATATTAGGTCTGATCTGCTAATCATTGAGATGCATTAGCAAGGAAGTTAGTTTTTTATTGTTTCCGAAAGAGCACGGATGGCAAGACACACGAAACAAAAGCTGAAAGCTCAGAGCATTGTACAATTTCATGTCGCTGGAAAATTATTTGTATAGTACGTCAGTTATGTAAACAAATGCTGGAAGCTTGATAGCATTGCGAGAAGCCTCTTCAACATCTGGGTCCACATGCCATGCACAAAATTATACTTCCTCCATTCCTAAATATTTATCTTTTTACAACTTTCAAATGGACATTTTATGCTTGGCTGTTCGCCTCTTCGGGAAGTTGAACAATAATAATACTAGTATAGTGTATGCTTCTGGCAATCTGACACCGAATTAACTGTTGCACGTCCACCGCCTGAGTGAGGGAGAGCTTGCATTAGTCAAAAGTTTCTCCTTGTCCTGCGAGCCGCCGCGCGCAAGCTTCTCCCGTCCTGCAAGCTTTTCCTCATTCAGCAAGTTGACGGGACACAACAAAGTAATGCTAGTCCATACTGCCTCCTTTCCGGTTAATATGGCTTAATTTCAAACAAGATAAATACACTATCTTTCATTGTATATTTGTAAAAATACGCTAGTGGACTTCATAACATGCTCATTGCGCTCAATATATACATTTTTTGGTGTTTATACGTGTTGGGGAACATAGTAATTTCAAAAAATTCTTACGCACATGCAAGATCATGGTGATGCATAGCAACGAGAGGGAAGAGTATCGTCCATGTACCCTCGTAGACTTTAAGCGCTATGAGAACGCAGTTGATGTAGTCGAACGTCTTCATGATCCGACTTATCCAAGTACCGAACGCACGGCACCTCCGAGTTCAGCACACGTTCAGCACGATGACGTCCCACGAACTCCG
Source organism: Triticum urartu (assembly GCF_056163025.1). Classification (NCBI taxonomy): domain Eukaryota; kingdom Viridiplantae; phylum Streptophyta; class Magnoliopsida; order Poales; family Poaceae; genus Triticum; species Triticum urartu. The sequence continues at coordinate 422,418,193 of NC_141873.1, read as the reverse complement.
ATCCACCAGATCTTCACAGGAGAGTTCCATCAGCACGACGGCGTGATGATGTTGCTACCGACGCAGGGCTTCACCTAAGCACCGCTATGATATGATCGAGGTGGATTATGGTGGAGTGGGGCACCGCACATGGCTAAGGGATCAATGATCAACTTGTGTGTTCTAGGGTGCCCCTGCCCCCGTATATAATGGAGCAAGGGGGGAGGCCTGCCGGCCCCTGTAGGGCATGCCAGGAGGAGGAGTCCTCCTCCTAGTAGGAGTAGGACTCCCCTTAGGAAAGGAAGCAGGAAGGGAAGAAGGAAGGAGAGGAAGGAAAGGAGGAAAGGGGGGTAGGCCCCCTAGTCCAATTTGGTTTGGGCTAGGGGGCTGTGCGCCCTGCCTTCTCTCTTCCACCACTTGGCCCATGAGGCCCAATACTTCTTCCCCGTATTCCCGTAACTCCCCGGTACTCCGAAAAATACCCGAATCACTCGGAACCTTTCCGATGTCTGAATATAGTCGTTCAATATATCGATCTTTACTTGTCGACTATTTCGAGACTCCTTGCCATCTCCCCGATCTCATTCGGGACTCCTAACTACCTTCGGTACATCAAATCACATAAACTAATAATACCGATCATCACCGAACATTAAGCGTGTGGACCCTACGGGTTTGAGAACTATGTAGACATGACCGAGACATGTGTCCGGTCAATAATCAATAGGGGAACCTGGATGTTCATATTGGCTCCTACATATTCTACGAAGATCTTTATTGGTCAAACCGCATAACAACATACGTTGTTCCCTTTGTCATCGGTATGTCACTTGCCCGAGATTCGATCGTCGGTATCTCAATACCTAGTTCAATCTCGTTACGAGCAAGTCTCTTTACTCGTTCTGTAATACACTGTGTCACAACTAACTCATTAGTTGCATTGCTTGCAAGGCTTTAGTGATGTGTATTACCGAGAGGGCCCAGAGATACCTCTCCGACAATCGGAGTGACAAATCCTAATCTCGATCTACGCCAACTCAACAAGTACCATCGAGGACACCTGTAGATCACCTTTATAATCACCCAGTTATGTTGTGACATTTGGTAGCACACAAAGTGTTCCACGGTAATCGGGAGTTGCATGATCTCATAGTCATAGGAACATGTATAAGTCATGAAGAAAGAAATAGCAGTAAACTAAAACAATCAAGTACTAAGCTAACGGAATGGGTCAAGTCAATCACATCATTCTTCTAATGATGTGATCCCGTTTATCAAATGACAACTCATGCCCATGGTTAGGAAACATAACCATCTTTGATCAATGAGCTAGTTAAGTAGAGGCATACTAGTGACACTCTGTTTGTCTACGTATTCACACATGTATTATGTTTCCGGTTAATACAATTCTAGCATGAATAATAAACATTATAAATGAAATAAGGAAATAAATAATAACTTTATTATTTCCTCTAGGGCATATTTCCTTCAGTCTCCCACTTGCACTAGAGTCAATAATCTAGATCACATCGTCATGTGATTTAACATCAATAGTTCACATCTTTATGTGATTAGTTCATATCTCCATGTGAGTAACACCCAAAGGGTTTACTAGAGTCAATAATCTAGTTCACGTCGCTATGTGATTAACACCCAAAGAGTGATCATGTTTTGCTTGTGAGAGAAATTTAGTCAACGGGTCTGCCACATTCAGAGCCGTATGTATTTTGCATATTTTCTATGTCTACAAATGCTTTGCTTAGAGCTACTCTAGCTAATTGCTCCCACTTTCAATATGTATCTAGATCGAGACTTAGAGTCATCTAGATTAGTGTCAAAAGCTTGCATCGACGTAACTCTTTACGATAAACTCTTTTATCACCTCCATAACCGAGAAATATTTCCTTAGTCCTCTAAGGATAATTTTGACCGCTGTCCAGTGATCTACTCCTAGATCACTATTGTACTCCCTTGCCAGAATGATGCTAAGTTATACAATAGGACTGGCAAACAGCATAGCATACTTTATAGAACCTATGACTGAGGCATAGGGAATGACTTTTCATTCTCTTTCTATTTTTTGTTGTGGTCGAGTTTTGAGTCTTTACTCAACATCACACCTTGCAACATAGGTAAGAACTCATTCTTTGACTATTCCTTTTTGAACTACTTCAAAATCTTGTCAAGGTATGTACTCATTGAAAAAACTTATCAAGTGTCTTGATCTATCTCTATAGATCTTGATGCTCAATGTGTAAGCAGCTTCATCGAGGTCTTTCTATGAAAAACTCTTTTCAAACACTCCTTTATGCTTTCCAAAAAATTCTACATTATTTCCGATCAACAATATGGCATCCACATATACTTATCAGAAATGATGTAGTGCTCCCACTCACTTTCTTGTAAATACAGGCTTCACCGCAAGTCTGTATAAAACCATATGCTTTGATCACTTTATCAAAGCATATATCCCAACTCCGAGATGCTTGCACCAGTCCATAGATGGATCGCTGGAGCTTGCTCACTTTGTTAGCACCTTTTAGGATCGACAAAACCTTCTGGTTGCATCATATACAATTCTTCTTTAAGAAATCCATGAAGGAATACAATTTTGACACCCATTTGCCAGATTTCATAAAATGTAGCAACTGCTAACATGATTCGGACACACTTTTAAGCATCGATACGAGTGAGAAAATCTCATCGTAGTCAACACCTTGAACTTGTCGAAAACATTTTGCGACAATTCGAGCTTTGTAGATAGTAACACTACTATCAGCGTCAGTCTTCCTCTTGAAGATCCATTTATTCTTAATGACTCACCAATCATCGGGCAAGTCAATCAAAGTCCATACTTTGTTCTCATACATGGATCCTATCTCAGATTTCATGGCCTCGAGCCATTTCGCGGAATCTAGGCTCATCATCTCTTCCTCATAGTTCATAGGTTTGTCATGGTCAAGTAACATGCCATCCAGAACAGGATTACCGTACCACTCCGGTGCGGATCACACTCTAGTTGACCTACAAGGTTCGGTAGGAACTTGATATGAAGTTTCATGATCATCATCATTAGCTTCCTCACTAATTGGTGTAGGTGTCACAAGAACCTGTTTCTCTGATGAACTACTCTCCAATAAGGGAGCAGGTACAGTTACCTCATCAAGTTCTACTTTCCTCCCACTCACTTCTTTCGAGAGAAACTCCTTCTCTAGAAAGGATCCATTCTTAGCAATGATTGTCTTGCCTTCGGATCTGTGATAGAAGGTGTACCCAACTATCTCCTTTGGGTATCCTATGAAGACACATTTCTCCGATTTGGGTTTGAGCTTATTAGGATGAAACTTTTTCACATAAGCACAACAACCACAAATTTAAGAAATGAAAACTTTGGTTTCTTGCCAAACCACAGTTCATATGGTGTCATCTTGACAGATTTAGATGGTGCCCTATTTAACGTGAATGCAACTGTCTCTAATGCATAACCCCAAAATGATAGTGGTAAATCAGTGAGAGACATCATAGATTGCACCATATCTAATAAAGTATGGTTACGATGTTTGGACACACCATCATGCTGTGGTGTTCCAGGTGGCGTATCTTGGAGCCATCGAAATGCATCTTGGAGGAGCTCAGTCCGGCCAACATCTTGGAGCCGTAGAAATGCATGATCCAATTTGAATATGTGCCGTACTCTTTAGGGAGTTCGGCCTCCGTCCATTCTGCGACGAAGTCGGCCGGAACTTGCGACTTGATGGCTCGCCGTGGCTTATTGGTTATGTCGAACGGGAGGAGCTCAATGGCCTATTTTGCAATCCGGCCCGTTGCGTCACGGTTGTTTATAATATCGTTAAGTGGTACTTCCGAGGCTAGTGTTATTGAACACTTTTGAAAGTAGTGTCGTAGCTTCTGGGATGCCATGAATACTGCGTACGCAATCTTTTGATAATGCGGGTACCGTGATTTGCAGGGAGTGAGGACAGTGGACACATAATAGACTGGCTTTTGAAGGGGAAATTTTTGTCCGTCCATTTCTCGTTCGACGACGAGCACTGCGCCACTAGTAGAAAACGGAGCTTTAAAACTGGTTCGTAAGGGCCTTTAGTGCCGGTTCCATAACCGGCACTAATTGGTGGGCACTAAAGGCCCCCCCTTTAGTACCGGTTCGGCACGAACCGGCGCTAAAGTGCGACCACGTGGCGTGAGCTCGCGCCCTGGTATGGGGGACCTTTAGTACCGGTTGGTGTTACCAAACGGTACTAAAGGTTTTTTTTAATATTTTTTTTCAAAATTTTGGATTTTTTTTATTTTTATTTTTATATTTTCGATTTTTAATTTTTCTGAATTATTTGGTGATTTAGTCTCTAATCACCTATCTTGACTACTCAAGTGTGGATCACTCATTCCAAATCATCTAACTTCCCGACCGGTCAACCATCCCTCTCACCACTGCAGCCCCGAGCACGCTTAACTTTCGGGTTCTATTCTCCTTCGTTTCCAAGTCTATACTTGTTGTTTTCCTGACAATAGTAAGATGCCAATCCTATTAACCCTCAGGAGTTTAGCTTGAGCATGAAGTCACACATTTCACTATTTGAGTTTGAAACTATTATTCTAAAAAACAGTAATTATTTAGTAACACTAATATTTCTTGAATAAGTTTGACCATAGTTTGACCACAGTTTGACCATAGTTTGACCAGATTTGACCAAAATTCAAAAAAATGAAATAATTATTTAGTAACACTAATATTCTTGAATAATTATGTAGTAATATTAATACTTCTTGAATAAGTAGTTTGACCAGATTTAACAATTTTTTTTAAAAAAACTTAAATTTGACCATATCTTTTTTTCCTTTTGGAATTTGAGGATTCTAAAAAATTGCAAACGGGCCATAGGCCGTCTCCATCGGATGCGGATTTTCGTGCTGAATTTTTTGATATATTATACGTTTTTTCTGACATCGTATGCAAAAGTTATAGCCGTTTTACATTTTCCCTACACTTTTTGCAAAACATGTCGAAATTTAAGTTTTCAAATTTTCCTAACTAGTAGATGTAGTAATATAACTACCTCTCGAAGGATTTTATTTTTTGAAGTTTTTATCATTTTCTTTTGATTTTTTCAGAACTGAAATGGCGACACACCGGGGGGGGGAGGGGGTCGAGTTTGAAAATTGCCCTATAGTGCAGGTTTGTGTCACAAACCGGTACTATAGGTCAGACCCCTTTAGTACCGATTCGTGGAACAAACTGGTACTAAAGGTTAGCCCTTTAGTATCGGTTTGTGACACGAACCGGTACCAAAGGTGATCGTGGGGCCCCGTCCTGACGCCAGCCTACCATCACCCCTTTAGTACCGATTCGTGGCACGAACCGGTACTAAAGGTTCAACACGAACCGGCATTAATGCATAGCCGTTCGAACCGGCACTAATGGTACCATTAGTGCCGGCTCAAATTCAAACCAGCACTAATGTGCTTCACGTTTGATCCTTTTTCTACTAGTGCGCTCACAACCGGATGTGTTGCTGCAATGTAAAATAGCATTGGTTCGCCAATGTTTGGCGCGGCCAGTACTGGGTTTGTTGCCAATATGGCTTTTATTTCGTCGAGTCCGGCCGTGGCTGCATCCGTCCATTCGAAGTGTTCGGTGCGCCGAAGGAGGCGGTAAAGGGGTAGGGCCTTTTCTCCCAAGTGGGAGATAAAGCGTCTTAAAGCCGCCACGCATCCGGTTAACTTTTGTATTTGTTTGAGGTCCTTTGGTATATCCGAATGTGAGCCTCAAGTCGTCTACTAGAGATTCGACATGTCTTGTTTTGACGACCACATCATCTACATATGCCTCCACTATTTTGTCGATCTGGTTTGCCAGACATGTCTGAATCATGCGTTGATATGTTGCGCCGGCGTGTTTGAGCCCGAAGGGCATTGTGTTGAAGCAGAATGGGCCGTATGGTGTGATGAATGCCGTTGCGGCTTGGTCTGATTCTGCCATCTTGATTTGATGGTAGCCGGAATATGCGTCGAGGAAACACAACGAATCGTGTCCTCCGGTAGCGTCGATAATTTGATCGATGTGGGGGAGGGGGAAGGGATCCTCTGGGCAAGCCTTTTTAAGGTCTTTAAAATCAATGCACAGGCGCCAGGATTTGTCCTTCTTTGGTACCATCACCAGGTTTGCTAGCTAGTCCGGATGTTTTATATCTCTGATGAATCCGGCCTCCAATAGCTTTGCTAGCTCCTCTCCCATGGCCTGTCTCTTCGGTTCGGAAAAACGTCGAAGAGCCTGTTTGACAGGTTTGAATCCTGTTTGGATATTTAAGCTGTGCTCGGCCAGCCTGCGTGGGATTCCTGGCATGTCTGAAGGGTGCCAGGCGAAAATGTCCCAGTTCTCTCGTAGGAACTCTCGCAGTGCGGCGTCTACATCAGGGTTTAACTGTGCCCCGATGGAAGCTGTTTTATTCGGGTCCGTTGGATGGACTTGGAATTTGACTATTTCATCCGCCGGTTTAAAGGAGGTGGACTTGGATCTTTTGTCGAGTACCACATCGTCCCTATTCACCGTAGAGCGCAGCGCAGTCAGTTCCTCAGCCGCTAGGGCTTCGGATAGTGCCTCGAGGGCCAGTGCGGCTGTCTTTTTTTCGGCACGGAGTGCTATGTCTGGATCACTAGCGAGAGTGATGATCCCGTTAGGCCCGGGCATCTTGAGCTTCATGTACCCGTAATGGGGTATTGCTTGGAAGAGTGTAAACGCTTCCCGCCCTAGCAGAGCGTGATAACCGCTGCTGAACGGAGCCACATGGAACGTGACCTCTTCAGACCTGTAATTATCCGGCGTGCTGAACACCACATCTAGTGTGATTTTTCCTGTGCAGCGCGCTTCCCAACTTGGGATTATTCCTCTAAAGGTTGTGCTGCTTCGCTCAATGCGGTTCCAGTCTATTTCCATTTTTTAAGCCATCCTTCCAGTACGGTTCCATGCCCTGTAGAGGGTTTTTGCTTTTTGGTGTTTGACCTGGGTGTCTGGCGATGATGCACCCTTTTATTTCGGACTGGGTTTATATTCAGGGCCGGATCGTCCCAAAATTTTATTTCGGTTTTCCAGGCGCTTTCCATCGCACAGTACTTTCGTACGATGGACGCCAAGTCAGCGAAGCTTGCAATATCACGGCGACTTATGGCGTTGAGGATTCCCTTGTCCGTGCAATTATTGCAAATGATTGAGATTGCGTCTTCCTCACGGCAGTCCTTTATCCTGTTCTTAACCAGAAGGAATCTAGCCCAGTAATGATGTACTGTTTCATCGGGCTCTTGCCTGATTTGGGATAGATCACTTATGTTCGGGTGGGTGGGCGGAATTAAATCCGAAGCCTCACCCCATCTGAGGCTCAAAGGCCGAGGAATTTCCGAACTCAGAAATTTGGATTCCTGGATGTTGTCCAATGAATCCAGCCCGTCGCCTGACTCTAAGTTTAGGTCTTGAGTGATATCCTCCGCTCCGCGGGTATCTGGCTTGGAGGGATCGGGAATCCGGACGTAGCTAGTCCTTAAGATAGATGAAGGGTTGCCGCAGTGTCCCTCTACCACGGCAACGTGATGGGTGACTTGGGGAGAGGTAATCTCTCTCAGATCGGGTTTAGGTCCAATCTGGTCGTAATCCGTAGCGACTCCTAGGGCGGCGACCCGATCCAAGAGCTCATTTATGGAGGAGAGCTCCATTGGATCTAACTGCTCGGCGAGTTCCGAGCTGACATGAAGATTGTTTTCGATGGCTCGAGAGGTCATCGTCGGCGTAGAAGCCGAACAGGCGGTCATAAGAAAACCACCTAGCCGGAGGGTTTGGCCGACAGCCAAAGCTCCCTTAGCAATGGTGCCGTCTTTAAAGACGGGGGAGGCATCCTTCCTGATGGCGACGACACAGAGGAACTCTCAATGAAAGCACCAATGTCGGTGTTAAAACCGGCGGATCTCGGGTAGGGGGTCCCGAACTATGCGTCTAGGCCGGATGGTAACAGGAGGCAAGGGACACGAAGTTTTACCCAGGTTCGGGCCCTCTCGATGGAGGTAAAACCCTATGTCCTGCTTGATTAATATTGATGATATGGGTAGTACAAGAGTAGATCTACCATGAGATCGGGGAGGCTAAACCCTAGAAGCTAGCCTATGGTATGATTGTTGTTCTGTTTGTTGTCCTACGGACTAAAACCCTCCGGTTTATATAGACACCGAAGAGGGTTTTGGTTACACAAAGTCGGTTACAATGGTAGGAGATCTACATGCCCGTATCGCCAAGCTTGCCTTCCACGCCAAGGAAAGTCCCTTCCGGACACGGGACGAAGTCTTCAATCTTGTATCTTCATAGTCCACGAGTCCGGCTGAAGGTATAGTCCAGCCATCCAGACACCCCCTAATCCAGGACTACCTCAGCGCCTTTGGCAAAGTTTGTGCATTGTTGGTGATGATGCTGTGCGGTATGCCATACCAGATGGTGATGTCGGAGATGAAAGTCACGGCAGTCGGACCATTCAACTTCTTAATTAGCTTTGCTTCTATCCACTTGGTGAACATGTCCACGGCGACAAGCAGATGGGTCATGCCGCCGCGTGCCGTATTGAATGGTCCAACCATGTCCAGGCCCCAGACGACAAAGGGCCAAGCAATGGGAATAGTCTTGAGTGTAGAAGCCGGCTGATGTGGCTTTGAACGAAACTTCTGGCACCCTTTGCATTTCTGGACCAAGTCCTTGGCGTCTTCTAGAGCAGTCGGCCAGAAAAAACCGTGGCGGAAAGATTTGGCCACGAGTGCACTTGAAGCCACGTGGTGACCACACTCGCCTTGATGGATATCTTTGAGGATTGCATGGCCTTGCTCTGGCTCCATGCAGCGCGGATGAACGCCAGTGACACTGCGCCTCACAAGCTCTCCGTTGACTATAGTGTATGCTGCCAACCGGCGTTGCACTTGCTGGGCCAAGATCTCATCAGTCGGAAGCTCTTTGTTCACCAAAAAGTTGAGGATGGGTTGGGACCATGAAGGTGTTGTTACTTCCTCGACTGCTAGGATTGCTACTTGCACAAGGGCGGTTGGGCCAGGAGGCGGCGGGTTGGAGTCGGCTGCCGCTTGCTGAGTTGGTGAAGTCCCTGGGCCAACTGCAGCTGTCCCTGGATTGGGATCTGAAGTCCCTGGGTCGGGTGCGGCTACTGCAGTCCCCGGGTCATCCGCAGAATTCCCCGTGCCGGCTGCTGGGGTCCTCAAGCCAGATCCGACTACTTCAGGAGGAGCCAGCACAAAGATGGAATCTGACTCTGGCAATGGCTTGAGGAGGCGCTGTTGGGCGACGACGGTTGGTATTGCTTGCCGGGTGGAGCCGATACACGCCAAGGCGTCAGCCTACTCATTGTCATTTCTTGGTACATGGAGGAACTCGCACCCCTCGAAGTATCCACTGACTTGCTAGATGAGGAAACGGCAGCTTTCCATGTTTGCATCCTTGGCGTCCCGATCGCCTGACGACTGCTGGACTACCAAGTCAGAATCACCATAACACAGGATCCAGCGAATGCCGAGTTCCTTGACAAGCCGGAGCCCATGAATGAGTGCTTCGTATTCAGCAACGTTGTTGGAGGCGGGAAAGTGAATTAGCAGCACATATCTGAGCATGTCGCCTTTGGGAGAGGTAAGGACGACGTCGACTCCCAAACCGGTGCGCATCTTGGAACCATCAAAGTGCATTCGCCAATGAGTGGAGTCTGGTGCTGGCGGCAGGTACTGGGTCTCGGCCCAGTCGATGAGGAAGTTGGCCAGCGCTTGTGACTTGACAGCAGTGCGAGGTTGGCAGTAGATGGTGTAGGGGCCAAGTCTATGGCCCATTTGGCCACTCGGCCTGAGGCATCTCGGCTTCCAATGATCTCGGCAAGTGGGTTGTGCGGACCACAGTGATAGGGTGCTCTTGGAAGTAAGGCTTTAGTTTTTTGGTGGCAAAGTGCACGCCATAGCACATCTTATGGTAGTGGAGTAGTTCTCCTTGGAGGTGGATAGTACTTCACTTAGGTAATACACCGACCTCTGGACTGGTAGAGCTCTACCTTCCTCCTTGCGTTCTACCACTATGATTGTGCTGACCACCCGATTGGTGGCGGCGATGTAGAGGAGCATGGGCTCCTTGGGAGTCGGGGCCGCCAGGACAGGCGGAGTGTTCAACATCTTTTTTAGCTGAAGAAAAGCTTAATCCGCCTTGTCGTTCCACTCAAAAAAGGTGGACTTCTTCATGAGCTGGTATAGGGGAAGAGCCTTCTCGCCCAACCGACTGATGAAACGGCTGATGGATGCCAAGCAGCCGGTAAAATTTCACATGTCCAGCAGCAAGGTTGGAACTTCCATCCTCTCGATGGCCTTGATCTTCATAGGGTTGCACTCTATGCCACGTTCTGAGACCAGAAAACCAAGAAGCTGGCCGGCTGGTACTCCAAAGACGCATTTCTCTGGGTTGAGCTTGATCTGAAATCGGCACAAGTTCTCAAAGGTCTCCTTGAGGTCTTCTAGTAGCATTCCCCATTTTTCCGTCTTCACCACCACATCATCGACATAGACGTGGGCATTTTTGCCGAGTTTCTTGAGGAGACACTTCTGCATGCAACGCTAAAATGTGGCACCGACATTTCTCAAGCCGAAAGTCATGGTCAGGTAACAGAAGGCTCCGAATGCCATGTTGAAAGCGGTCTTCAGCCTGTCGGCCGGGTTCAGCTTGATCGGGTGATACCCTGAGTATGCATCCAAAAAGCTCAACAGCTCGCGTCCGGCTGTGGAGTCAATCACTTGGTCGATTCTTGGCAAAGCAAATGGATCTTTGGGGCATGCTTTGTGGAGGCTAGTATAATCAATACACATACGCCACTGCTTGTTCTTCTTCAGCACTAGGACTGGGTTGGCTAGCCTTTCTGGAAAGAATACTTCCATGATGAAGCCGGCTGCTAGAAGTCGGACTATCTCCTCTCCAACAACTCTTCTGTTCCACTCCGACAGGTGGCGCAAGGGCTGCTTGACTGGTTTGACATCGGACCGGACGATAGCTTGTGCTCGGCGAATTCCGTCGGAACACCCGGCATGTCCTTGGAAGAACATGCAAAGATGTCCCGATTCTCACGGAAGAAATCGACGAGATCGCCTTCCTATTTGATGTCAAGGTTTGCACCTATGACAGTGTGCCTCTCCGGGTGCTCCGGGTCAAGGGTATCTTCTTTGTTTCCTTTGCCGGTTCGAACGAGCCTTCAGCTTCTGACTCCTTGGGGTTGGGTGACATATCCGGCTGCTTGCTAGTCATCGCCACAACCCGGTCATGGAGCCGCTTCTCAGCCGCGATCACGAGGGACTCGGCCAACCGGCTGCTCTCTGCTGCGCAGGCGGACGACTTCTTGTAGTCCCCTGCTATAGTCAGGATTCCCTTGGAGCTCGGCATCTTCATCTTCAGGTAAGCATAGTGGGGGACCGCTATGAACTTGTCCAGTGCAGGCCGGCCAAGCAATGCGTGATTAGGGCTCTCAAGGTCCACCACCTCAAACCAGACGGGCTAACGGTGGAAATGATTTTTTCTCCGAAGAGGACATCTACTTGAGTCTTGCCGATTGGTGAGCAGGAAAGGCCAGGAACTATGCCATGGAAAACAGTCCGGCTGGGCTGAAGGTGTCTCTGCTTGATTCTCAGCTTCTCCATGGTATCTTTATACAGAATGTTGATGCTGCTGCCACCATCTATCAGAACTCGGGAGAAACGAGCAGGTCGCCTCTCCGTGGCAAACGTGGCACCAAATACCAGAGCATAGGAGCCGGGACCTGGCATCACCTCCGGGTGGTCGGCTCTACTCCAGCTGATGGGCTTCTCAGACCAATGCATGAATTCCAGGGTCTCTCATGCTACTGCGTTTGCTTCTTGTTGCTGATGCCGTCTGCTGAGCCTGTCGTTGGCCACACTGGTGAACACGACATGAGCTCCATGTTCTTCAGGATAATCATCTTGTATGGCTCCGACCGGTCGAACCGCTGGCTGCTGCTGCGGAGGGGGCGGCGGGCCAGCAGGCGGAGCGGGCTGGAGTCTATCACCCTTGGCAATTCTGGTGTACCAATGGCACTTCCAAGTGGTGTGATTGGACGGCTTCGCACCGCTGTGGAACTTGCAGGGCGCACTGAGAGTCTACTCGTACGAGAAGGCGGGTAGCCAGTTGGGTTTGCCGCCCTTCTGGCATTTGGGATGAGGCTGCCCTTCTGGCTGCTGATCTTCGACTGCCGCAACCTGCCGGCTAGTAGGAGCCGGCTACATGGCCTTGCGCTTGTTGTCGTTCGGTTGCTTTCACGGACTCGCCTCACCAGCCGGGCTCCGAGGGGCTTGGGGGGCCACTTTGCCCGACACATTAACTTGAATCTCCGCCTTCATACAGGAGTCGGCCGTGGCATACTTGTCTGCTATGATTAGCAGTTCGTCGAGGGTCGCTGGCTTGTCGCAGAGGAGCTTGTGCTTGAGGAGGGTGCCCTCTTGGCACCCTGCAGTGAAGTACTCAATGGCCTGCACTTCATGCACGCCCTCGCAAGAGTTCCGCAGCTCAGCCGAGCATGTGAGGTAGTCGCGAGTCGATTCGTTGGGGCCTTGGACGCACAAGGAGAGCTGGCGAGGCTTGGGCGGCCACTTGTAGGTGCTGGTAAAGTTGCGGACGAATGCTTCAGTGAAATCAACCCAGCTGTTAACGCTGTGGGGCTTCAGGCTGTTCAGCCATGTCCGGGCCGTGCCCTAGAGCATGAGGGGAACGTACTTCACGGCAACGCGCATGTTGCCGTTTGCGATGTTGACGGTTGTGGAGTAGTCGACCAGCCAGTCCTCCGGCTTCATGGAGCCGGTGTACTTGGGTGTGTCTCTCGGGGAAGTGAACCCTTTGGGGAAGGGCTCATCTCGGATGAAGGGGCCAAAAGAAGGCGGACCCAGCTCATCCTCTTCTTCCAGCGCCAGGGATCGATTGAGACGATTGATTCGACGGTGAGCCTCGTTTTCTCCGATTCCTTCTCGGCGGCCAAGGCGGTCACCGAGTGATGGGTGATCGACAGGCGATGAGGAAATATGCCTCTCCCTGTGGGGAGGAGGAGGCAGACAGTCGTCTCACCGCCGCATTGCTCTCGGGCGACCGTCTTGGTCGCGCTCGATGGTGACGTGGGTCCGGCTGCGGCTGGCAGCCGGTTCCTTGTCTCGTCTATCATGGATGCCACCACTCGGTGTCCGGGATGTTGCGCCTTGGTCCTTGCAAGGGGGCGGGTCATTGTTTCGCCGAATGGGTGCTTCAGTGCGGCACCCGGCATCCTGCTGCTCAGCAGCCGCGTCGAGGAGCTGCCGAACTCGCTCCATCATGTGGCGACGCTCGTCGCATTCGAGCTTGTGTGCTGCCGCCTGGGCAGCTCGTATGTTTTCTGCAGGCGTGGCGTAGATGGGACAATCCATCCCGAAAGTGCTGGCGATGGTCGCGCCACGCTGCCGGACCAGGCCAATGCGGCTAGGCCCACCAGGAGCCGGCGTGCCGCCGACAGCACGTTCCATCTCCCGCTGGTAGGCCTCTGAAAGGCGTCTCATGCTGGCCAGCCGGTTGGCACTCTCGATGAGCTGAACGCGGCGTGCTTCCAGCGTCTCAGCATCGGCGTCTTCAGGGATGGGTGCGGCCAGGTCTTGCATCACCGTCTGCAGCGGATCCTGGCCACCTCCGCCAGAGTGGTCGCTGTGGCTAATGACGAGCACCTCCGTAACAGTGCTACCGCCGCTTTCTGCGCGAGGGAGCGGCTCGTCGTAGACCACCACGTTGGAGGGGAACACGTCAAGCGACGCTGTGTCGGAGTCGACCAACATCGGGTCGGTGGAGCCGACTGACTCCAAGTCTGCAGCAGGCTCGCTGGCGACGTGGAGCTGATCAAGGAGGCTCACGAGGCGGCTCTCGGGGCCATCGGTGCCCGCATCAGATGCAGTCTCGTCGGGGAGGCGAATCTCACCAACAAGATCGGCGAGGCAGCTCGCTGCGCAGGCAATCTCCGCACCATGCAGCGCGTCGGTGCAGACGCCTCCTGGCAAGCTGGGCTGGCTGCGCTCACCAGGAAGGAACAGGGTTCCCGTCCAGAATAGGTCTCCGGGAGATGGTGCACCTCGCCCCACAGTGGGTGCCAAATGTCGGGGGTTGGGTGCGACATATGCCAAAGGATGGCTTGTCATGGTGGGAGCGAGTAGAACATCGCCGGTGCCTGGAAGAGGGATGAGTCATAGACATGAACGCCGGCGTACTTTACCCAGGTTCGAGGCTCTCCTAGGAGATAGCACCCCTAGTCCTTCTCTGCGGGGTCTTCGCATGATCACTAAGGCTCAAGTGTGTACAATGTGCTCCTTGAGCTGTATGCCAGAGGTAGAAGGAGGCAGGGCTTACTCTCCTCTCCCTCTGAGTGTGAGTCTAGTCCTAACAGATCCGAACCCTTTGCATGGGTGCCCTGGGGGTTTATATAGGTCTACCCCCAAGGGTACAATGGTAATCCGACTGGGCATAGGGCCCAGCCATTAGTATCTCTGGTCGCCGGCTTCTCCGCCGGCTGCTGGGGCCCGCCGCCTGGTGGGCCCCGCAGGATGGTCTGGTACGGAGCCGACAAGCCGCCTCCGCCGCTCGCGGGTCTTGCCAGCTGCAAATTACTGTAGCCATGTTGCTAATGACGCGTGCTTTGTCAGGGGAGCATGGCTACAGTCCCGCTGCCTGGTGGCAGATAACTGTAGCCATTCTATGTCTTATCTGGTTTATGGTGTGCGGGCCTTGCGGAAAGAGCGGTCCGCCTGCTAGAAGCCAGCTTCCCATGGTCCGACTTGCGAGGCTCCTGTCGCCTTCCGGGCTCTCGCTTTCTGGTAGGGCCCTCCGCCTTCAGGCCGTACTAACAAGCGGTCGTGGGAGCAGTGCTTCGCCTGACAGGAGTGGCGTCAGGGGTGGAGGGCAACAGTGTCGTGTCGGGCGGAGATCTCCGGCTGTAGGAGCACTGTGGTCACGCTCGGACCAAGATATAGGGGGTCATGGGCTACATTGTTGCCTCGCCCTGTCCTGTCTTCTTAATGGTGGTGCAGACTTCGAGGGCACTATGGGCCGACTGCTGGGAGCCGGCCTCTCCGGAGGCCGCCTGCCAGGAGTCGGCCCGTCTTGGAGCCACATGCTAGGAGTCGGCCCGTCTCCGAGACGCCTTCCTGAGCATGGTTGTCTTCTAGTAGTCGGTCGTTCGGCCAGCCGGCCACCAGAAGGCGGCATTTTATCTTGACGTCTTGAGGGGCGCAGCCGGCCCGATGCCTTGAATGGTTCTGGGACCCGGGTCTGCCTACTCGTGGCCCATTACTCTGACACACTTAGTCTCAGGCTTAGGTCTAGACTTGGGCTTCTTCAATTGAGTAGCAACTTGCTTGCCATTTTTCTTGAAGTTCCCCTTCTTCCCTTTGTCCTTTTCTTGAAACTAGTGGTCTTGTCAACCATCAACACTTGATGTTTTTCTTGTTTTCCACCTTCGTTGATTTCAGCATCACAAAGAGCTTGGGGATCGTTTCCGTTATCCCTTGCATATTATAGTTCATCACTAAGTTATAGTAACTTGGTGATAGTGACTAGAGAACTTTGTCAATTACTACCTTTTCTGAAAGATTAACTCCCACTTGATTGAAGCAATTGCAGTACCCAGACAATCTGAGTACATGCTTACTGGTTGAGCTATTCTCCTCCATCTTTGTAGGCAAAGTACTGTCAGAGGTCTCCTACATCTCGGTATGGGCATGAGTATGAAATACCAATTTAAACTCTTCGAACATCTTATATGTTCCGTGACATTTCAAAACATTTTTGAAGTCTCGGTTCTAAGACGTAAAGCATGGTGCAGTAAACTATCAAGTAATCATCATACCGAGCTTTGCCAAACGTTCATAACGTCTGCATCTGCTCCTGCAATAGGTCTTTCACCTAGCGGTGCATCAAAGACATAATTCTTCTATGCAGCAATGAGGATAATCCTCAGATCATAGACCTAGTCCGCATCATTGCTACTATCATCTTTCAACATAGTTTTTTCTCTAGGAACATATCAAAAAATAAATGGGGAGCTACACTGTGAGCTATTGATCTACAACATAGTTATGCAAATACTATCACGACTAAGTTCATGATAAATTAAAGTTCAATTAATCATATTACTTAAGAACTCCCACTTAGATAGATATCCCTCATGTCATCTAAATCATCACGTGATCCAAATCAACTAAACCATGTCCGATCATCATGTGAGATGGAGTAGTTTTCAATGGTGAACATCACTATGTTGATCATATCTACTATATGATTCACGCTTGACCTTTCGGTCTCCAGTGTTTCGAGGCCATATCTGCATATGCTAGGCTCATCAAGTTTAACCCGAGTATTTCTGCGTGTGCAAAACTGGCTTGCACCCGTTGTATATGAACGTAGAGCTTATCACACCCGATCATCACGTGGTGTCTCGGCACGATGAACTTTGGCAACAGTGCATACTCAGGGAGAACACTTGTACCTTGAAATTTAGTGAGAGATCATCTTATAATGCTATCGTCATTGAAAACCGAATAAGATGCATAAAAGATAAACATCACATGCAATCAATATATGTGACATGATATGGCCATGATCATCTTGCGCCTTTGATCTCCATCTCCAAAGTACTGTCATGATCTCTATCGTCACCGGCATGAAACCTTGATCTCCATCATCTTGATCTCTATCAATGTGTCGTCATATGGTTGTCTTGCCAACTATTCCTTTTGCAACTATTGCTATCGCATAGCGATAAAGTAAAGCAATTGTATGACGCTTGCGTCTTATGCAATAAAGAGACAACCATAAGGCTTCAGCCAGTTGCCGATAACTTTAACAAAACATGATCATCTCATACACCAATTTATATCTCATCACGTCTTGACCATATCACATTACAACATGCCCTACAAAAACAAGTTAGACGTCCTCTACTTTGTTGTTGCAAGTTTTACGTGGCTGCTACGGGCTGAGCAAGAACCGTTCTTACCTACGCATCAAAAACCACAACACGGTATAGTGATTGCTTTTTGATCTTCAGAAAGAATATTGTTCATTGAATCTTGTTCAACTAAAGTTGGAGAAACAGATACCCACTAGCCACCTGTGTGCGAAGCACGTTGGTAGAACCAGTCTGGCGTAAGCGTACGCGTAATGTCAGTCTGGGTTGCTTCATCCAACAATGCTGCTGAATCAAGAATCAACTAGTGACGGCAAGCAATATGTATATACACACGCCCACAACTCCTTTATGTTCCACTCGTGCATATAACATCTACGCATAAACCTGGCTCGGATGCCACTGTTGGGGAACATAGTAATTTCAAAAAAAAAATCCTACGCACACGCAAGATCATGGTGATGCATAGAAACGAAATGGAAGAGTATCGTCCACGTACCCTCGTAGACCATAAGTAGAAGCGTTATGAGAACGCGGTTGATGTAGTCTAACATCTTCACGATGCGACCAATCCAAGTACCGAATGCACGGCACCTCCGAGTTCAGCACACGTTCAGCTCGATGACATCCCATGAACTCTGATCCAGTAGAGCTTCATGGGAGAGTTCCGTCAGCACGATGGTGTGATGACGGTGATGATGTTGCAACCGATGCAGGGCTTCGCATAAGCACCGCTATGATATGATCGAGGTGGATTATTGTGGAGGGGGGCACCGCACACGGCTAAGGGATCAATGAACAACTTGTGTGTTCCAGGGTGCCCCTGCCCCTGTATATAAAGGAGCAAGGGGGAGGCCGACCGGCCCCTGTAAGGCACGCCTGGAGGAGGATTCCTCCTCCTAGTAGGAGTAGGACTCCCCTTTCCTACTCCTACTAGGAGGAGGAAAGGAAGGGGGAAGGGAAGAAGGAAGGAGAGGAAGGAAAGGAGGAAAGGGGGGCTGACCCCCTAGTCCAATTCGGTTTGGGCTAGGGGGGCCGCGCGCCATGCCTCCTCTCTTCCACCACTTGGCCCATGAGGCCCAATACTTCTTCCCCGTATTCCCATAACTCCCTGGTACTCCGAAAAATACACGAATCACTCGGAACCTTTTTGATGTACGAATATAGTCGTTCAATACATCGATCTTTACGTCTCGACCATTTTGAGACTCCTCGTCATGTCCCTGATCTAATCTGGGACTCTGAACTACCTTTGGTACATCAAATCACATAAACTCATAATACCGATCGTCACCGAACGTTAAGCGTGCGGACCCTACGGGTTCGAGAACTATGTAGACATGACCGAGACACGTCTCCGGTAAATAACCAATAGCGGAACCTGGATGTTCATATTGGCTCGTACATATTCTACGAAGATCTTTATCGGTCAAACCGCACAACAACATACGTTGTTCCCTATGTCATCAGTATGTTACTTGCCCGAGATTCAATCATCTGTATCTCAATAGCTATTTCAATCTCGTTACCGGCAAGTCTCTTTACTCATTCTGTAATACACTATCTCACAACTAACTCATTAGTTGGATTGCTTGCAAGGCTTTAGTGATGTGTATTACCGAGAGGGCCCAGAGATACCTCTCCGACAATCGGAGTGACAAATCCTAATCTCGATATATGCCAACTCAATAAGTACCATCGGAGACACCTGTAGAGCACCTTTATAATCACCCCGTTACGTTGTGACATTTCGTAGCACACAAAGTGTTCCTCCGATAATCGGGAGTTGCATGATCTCATAGTCATAGGAACATGTATAAGTCATGAAGAAAGCAATAGCAGTAAACTAAAACAATCAAGTGCTAAGCTAACAGAATGGGTCAAGTCAATCACATCATTCTTCTAATGATGTGATCCCGTTTATCAAATGACAACTCATGCCCATGGTTAGGAAACATAACCATCTTTGATCAACGAGCTAGTCAAGTAGAGGCATACTAGTGACACTCTGTTCGTCTATGTATTCACACTTGTATTATGTTTCGGGTTAATACAATTCTAGCATGAATAATAAACATTTATCATGAAATAAGGAAATAAATAATAACTTTATTATTGCCTCTAGGGCATAGTTCCTTCAATACGGTCACTTGCTCACCCTAGCTGAGTATGTGCGTGCATGCACGTGTAGGCTGAGCACTTGAGCATGAGCGTGTGTGTTCCGTCGTGTGCTCGGACATGCATGCATTAGGGCGTGGTGCACGTTTTTGCGTCCATGTGTACGTGTGACTATTGCATGCATGCACGAGGTTGTAGTCCCAAACATTCACATGTTCATAAGTCAATGCTTTGTCAAAATGTTTTATGCAAGGTTTAATCATTCGTTGTTCACGCATACATTCCCGATATTAATACCTTGGTAATATAAAGACAATTCTTGAGGAAAACGAGCCCATGAATTGAGTACAAAAGGGACCAATAAGCCAGGACGGAGGGAGTACCAGTAGTGAAGTGGAAGGAGGGAGTAGGTACTAGTAGTACTACGTAACAACGTGCAGTAACAAAATTCCTCTATGCGCATCCTGTCACATGTCATGCAAGAAAATAGAGATAAGTACAAGTGAGACTCAGGAACGGTCATACATGTAGGGGGAGTACGTGTATAGGGGCTACCAAGGAGCAGTCAAATTACACAGTAAGTTAGTCAGAGAAAGCAACCATCATTTCACTCTTCAATGACACGTATGCAATATAAAATGGTTGATATGGAGAGAAAAAGAAAACCACTATATATACACTAGTAGGAGCCTAAGCTACAAGCCTGCTTGCTTGGGTTGCTCTCTTCACAAGCATAGAATGGCGGTGGCCACACCACTGGTCACATATCCGGCTTGATCTCGTCGCTGGGGAAAGGGAACAATGTTCTGCGTGGACGCGGTCGACATTGGCGAGGGAGAAAACCCACAGTCGGTGCGGCCCAATCGGGGGTCCCCGCGGTATGGGCTGATATCGCGTCCCAAGCGCCCTTCTGGCTACAGCTAGACGTCCCAGGTACATCTTCCTTTTGGAGCCGGCTTGCTCCACTGCTGCAGCTCTCCACGTAGCTCCATCTCCATGTCAATCTTTCTCTACTTCTACCGGCTTCTATTTGTGATGAGTTTATGTATCATGAACTAGTGTCGGTACCATTATTATAATCACACTTCTTCAATATCTTTGCTATCAGGGATGCTCAGCTCGATTTTAGTGGAACTGAACAAAAGCATCGTATGATCCGAGGGTGCCAGCTGTCTTTCGTTCGACAGGTTCTACCTAGCTAGGAAATTAAATCTTGTTTAGGGTTTAGGGTTTAAGTTGTAGTGACCCCATCAATAGTTTTTCTTTTGTACATGCTCTCACAAGTTTTGTCTTTAGTTGTGAAGTAATTTGGCTATGATCTATGAATCATTGAGATGCATCAGCATGAGTGTTAGTTTTCCTTTGTATTTGATGGAATGTTGTAACGGGGAAACCTTGGAGTAGGAACGAAAATGGAGTGGAGAGTTTCTGTTTTTTGGAGAAGAAATGGAAAAAGAGAGAAACCAATATTTCGTTTTGTTGGATCACGCCATCAAGAAGAACCAACATTTAAATTACGTCTGTCGCGTTCGTGTCTCACCCTCCTCCACGACTCGACCCCACACGGTCGCTCGACATGCCACCCACCGCAAACTGAGTATACGATAACTTTCCCGCC
Organism: Triticum urartu; assembly: GCF_056163025.1. Lineage (NCBI taxonomy): Eukaryota > Viridiplantae > Streptophyta > Magnoliopsida > Poales > Poaceae > Triticum > Triticum urartu. The sequence goes on along the minus strand of NC_141873.1, from coordinate 422,397,481 downwards.
TGCTTGTTGATGGATCGCGCCATGGAGTTCTAGCACTACTGGAAGAGATTGAGGAGTTGGGGAAGGATAGCTAGCTGTAGTACGGACTCCCAAGAACTTTTTACATGCATGTTGTGGCCGGCTATTGCGACCTTTGAACACGGAGCAGTCACGTGCACCAGGAAGCAGCGCGGGCGACGCTCTCTCGGCCGGCACCAGTGAGAGGTCGCGTCCGCTCTGGCTGGGCATGAATGCAGCACAAACCGTTTCAGGTGGGAAGCATGTGCAGGTGATGAAGAGGGTTCCGGTTGGTCAGGAATGGGCATGGCAGCGGTCTGGACGCCCGCAAACAAGGGATGATGTACATTAATATTGATGCATATATATTATTAACAACGTA